>NC_088171.1:58123927-58356321 GCF_028769735.1 Zonotrichia leucophrys gambelii
ATTTCAATCTATCAGTCTGTCAGAAAAGTAGATGGGATTGTACTTCAGAGCTGAGTTAACAGCTATTGCTGTATACCTGGCAGATAATTTCAGGGATAGTGTACTCTGGCTGAAGAAGTTTTAGACTTTGAGAATTTAGCTGAGCTATTTTGATTGCAATTGGTATATTTAATAGTGGCATGCATTTAAGATGCAAAGCAATAAACTGCCATTTCTACATTGAAAATGTTTACTATTTGTTGTACTAAAAATAAATATTAACTTATCAATCAAACTACTTTCCTAAGACTGGTATTACTTGCTCTGAAAGTCAAATTAAGCACCAAGACCTATTAGAAGTCTTGAAAGAAATCCAAGAAAGTAGAAAGAAAGAAAACCTTAATTACTGTCCAACATGATACAAAAGAGATAACCAGAGTTCTACAAAAAATAAAACAAAATATAGATCATCACTAGTGAGATGTGATCTTTGAGTAGTCACCAACTGCAAATAAAATCTTTATTAAGTTGTGCCACCCCACTGTAGTTTTACTAATATTAGTTGAGATAAGCTTAAGATTATCTATTATATTGTTAACTTAAAACTAGAGAATACTACAACGAATAGCTGTACTAACCTCTTTATCAAACGTACATAGTGAAGCATTAAAATACACTTATTGTCATGAAAGTTTTCATTAAGTAAAAGAATTTACTTATTTCCTAGGAAAGGGGGCAATGAGACAGAGTAGAGATCCATTCTGAATTAAGTGAAGTGTCTAGCAGCAGTGAAAAGACTGTGAAGCCAAAGCTGAAAGAAAAACTCGCATGCCTAGACAGCAAAGAGACAGAGAAAGAAAATCAGAAAAGACCACGAAGTCAATCTGCCCCTGACCTAAGAATTCCTTTGATAAAGAAGAACTAGCAATAAATGTCACGCAGAATGAATATGTATGAACCTATTGGGAAACTGTATGCATATGCATTTAGAAGAAAGATAAAAAGAAGCCTGAGATCTTCAAGAGTACGCATGCCTTTTGAGGAGAATTTTCTCCTATGCATCCGGCGCCGTAAATAAACATACCGAGCTTTACAACTTTTATAAAGTTGTGAGGTTTCTTCTTTTCTCCGCAAAACACTACCAACACCCCACAGGGTGTCAGGTTGGGTTCTGACTCTGTCAGTGTTGTTCTAGTGTACTGCATTGTTTATTTTGACCCTTTTATTTTTTTCTTTCCCGATTAAAGAACTGTTATTTCCTGCTCCCATATTTTTGCCTGAGAGCCCCTTAATTTAAAATTTATAGCAGTTCGGAGGGGTGGGGCGGGTTTACATTCTCCATGTCAAGAGCGGCTCCTGCCTTAGCAAACTCCTGTCTTTCCAAACTTAGACAAGAGTGTTTTCTCCTAAATTTGTCTCTAAACTGAGACACCTCTGCAGTTCCATTTCTGGACATCATTTCTTCAAGAGACAGTAAAAATTTTAGGCAGATGACATAGCACAGCTAGATAGTTTTCTATCTAGAGATAGAAAACAATAACATTCTGGGTTATGCAGGACACTGGCCAATCTGCTTAACTGTTCTAAGATTGAAGAATATTTTATCCTCTCCAGTCAGAATTCCTGTTGTTTCTGTTTCAGTCTCTTACTTCTTGTTGAGCACCTCAGAGAATTGCTTGGCTCATTCTTCTCTATAAAACAATGTAGATAATTGAAGACAGCAATCAGATTTTGTCTTCACTTGGTTGGATAAACCCAGTTAGATCAGCCTCTCCCTGTATATAAGCCCCCTAGTGGACTATTCCTCCTGCTAGTCAAAGTCAACGTGAATCACAGGACTGCCTTTGAATGTCATGTGCTCCGTGCAGTTTTGTGTCATATGCCAACTTGCTCAAGGTCCTAGGGCCCTTCTGTCCCCTTTTCCAGACCATTAGTGTTGATGTGAAACAGTGTCAATCTCAGTGTTGACCCTTAAGAAACCCTGTTTAACTAGGCTGCCCCTATGATCACTTGCAGTTAGTCATAGTGGTGTCATTTACCTTTGGCTATCTGGTATAACCAAACATTCTCTTATTTCACTTCTCTCTCTCTCACCCTCTTTATACAGATATTTACACACACACACACCCATTCTGTAGAATTATGAGTTTCTGTTACATAAATTGACAGTAAAGGAATTTGAAAAAGAATATTCTAATTCTTGCTTTTCTATTCAATTTTCACCTGCTTTTTTTGACTTTTGCTCTAGTATAAGAGAAATCCAGACACACCAGTTGAACTCATCTACTGGGTTATCACTGCATAGTATTCAGAGGGCTGAAAATAAATGTATAGTTGTTTCAGGTGAGTGTACTACAGGACACGAAAAGCTTCTGTTTCCTATAGTCTCATGGACATTGTGTAGGAGTGGGTGAGTCAACATCTAGTTCAGAGTGCCATGGATATATTTTTATCTCCCTTCTCAAATTTTCTCCTTCTTTACCATATTTTATGAGTGTTCTGCGCATATTTCTTCAGTACTGCAATACCTTTTTTAGATCTTATCTTCTTTTTCTCTGATTTGTCAGATATTGGAAAGCAGCTTGTTGCCACTCATCATTGCTAATTTAGAGGTACACTTTCTTTTGATTACGAAAATAACTCTGAGAGGGGCTTTGGTTCTTCATTCTGTTACCATGACATCAAAGATTTTTTATGTGTAATTTCTGAAGTATCATTCTTAGTGCCTCTTCTCAGTAGTGGGAGGACATCCAAGTGGTAAATTATCTGGCATGGTCCTCCTGTACAGTTTTACTGTGTGCAGTGAATTATTTTATGTGCTTTACACAATAAAGGAAGGAGAGAGTGCTGGTTACAATGATCTATTTAAAATCCCTCATGACTAAACTTTAAGATCTTTCTTGGAAAAAAGTTCACTTATATTGCAGTAAATTCTGTGACAACACTTTGGTAGAATCTGCTTTTATTATTTTCCTTGAAATTACAGAAAGTAGGAAGAGTTGACTAGAAATCACAGGGATATCACTACTCTTTGCTAGATCCACCATATGTCAGCTGTACATGTTACAGATGCAATGGAACAAGTGCCTTGTGTGCTGGTTAGAAGTATAGTTCTGAAAAATAGATACATGATTGTCACCACAGGCACTCAGCCAGGTAATAATTAGTATTGACTTCATGATTGCAGAAGGCTGATCAATTCCTTTATTCTATTCTGTATTATAGTATATCTATTAAGAAGCTCATAATCCTTACAAACAATCTGATACAGCTTGGACCTAACTGGTCAACCAATCCAAATAACATCCACTGTCCAATTAAGAAATCAGCCTTTGGTAAACAAATCTCTGTAACACATTCCACATGTGCACAACAACAGGTGCAGCAAGTGGAGATAAGAATTATTTCTCATTCTTTTCTCTGACCTTCTCACAGCCTTCCCCAAGTAAATGCCTGGGAAAGTCTGTGCCTGCTCTCTGTGGCCAGAGAGCTGCTGCCATACATGGTAAGCCCAATATGTTGGATTTCACATGGACATTGGAAATGCTTTTTGTTCATACTGGGGATCTTAGCAGCACATATGACCACTCATCCAGATTTTCCAGGCAGAACTATGGATGTTCAGAAACTTTGAGGCAAGATATAGTTTACAGCTAAATTCTTCACCAAAAATAGGTTGCCTGCTACAAGCAAATCGGAAGTTGTGACAGACTGAAATGTTACGGTTAATGGCTTAAACATTGTTATGAAAGATTTTTTGCCCATTATGACAAAACTAACTAAAGGAGTTACCACCATCTAAGTCCACCCCTCCCTGAATATTCTTCTTGACTGAAAGTTTGGACTGTGAGTTAAACCACCTAAAGGGAACTTGAGATAACATAAAGGTGACACTAATATCCAATAATCTCAGGTCTAGGGAGAAGTAACAAGGCTTAGGGAGAAGAATGTATCTACAAAGAAGGCCAAACCCAGCAGCTCTCCTGAAAATCAGCTCTGGCTGGGTTTGGGGTTAGGGAGTCCATAGCCCACAAACTCATTTCCCGAGTCTAGGTTTGCATACACTCTACCCCAACCAAGGGGGAAAGGAGGAGAGTTTTGTGTGTGTGGTGTAGTCTGTATTCAGAGAAAGTTAACACCCATCCTTACACTAACTGACTCAGTTGTAAACTCCCCCACACCCTGGGAAGGCCAGATGCACACAGGACATTCATATGAGAGGTAGCTGAGGAGGTTTCATAAACCATTAAACCCTGAAAGAGTCCCTCAGACTCATTCCTGAGGCTTTGCACAAGAGGACCCTGTTCCCACGGTTGTCCCGCCCCTTGCCAGCCCCTTGACCCCACCCCCTGTTCCCACGGTTTCCCCGCCCCTTGCTGGCTCCCTGTCCCCACCCCCTCCCTGGGTTCCCACGGTGGGGACACACCCACTGCCTGTCCCCAAACCTGTAGCTGTGATCCCAATGCTTCTGATTCAAGGGACACAGAGCAGGGAACGGCAGACCCAATGCATAGTCCCATGTTGTCACTTGCTCCTGTTACGTTTCAGCCTGCAGCTCAGGGAGGAGCAGGTCCTACTGCTAATTGGAGTTCTTTTGGACGACAATTGATTAAAGAGATCTGTAAATCCCATAAAGAATATGGTCCACACAGTCTATATTTCTGTGGCCTTTTAAATTCTGAACTGAGTAGGACTGTGGTAATCCCACATGATTTAAAACAGCTCTTTTCCTGCCTCATGACCTCCACAGAATTCAAATTATGGGAATTGGCATGGAAACAACTACTAAAAGATGCTCTCCCAGGCTTACAGGCTGATCCAAACACAGCGAAAGACAACAGTGGTAACCCTATCACCATTGAGCACCTCTGTGGTGAGGGTCAATGGTCTTCACCCTCAATCCAAGCTACTGCAATTCCTGCAGAAACACTCGAGAAAGTAAAAGAAGCAGCTGAAAAAGCATTCTTTTCCCTCCAACCTGAGGGGCCTTTTGAGCCCTATAGTAAAATTAAACAGCTACCATCAGAGCCTTTTTTGAAATTTGTAGAAAGGCTAACTAGAGCCATTGAAATACAAGTTAAAAAGGTGAATGCTAGGGAAGAGATTTTAGAGGAAATAGCGTTTACAAATGCAAATGAGCAGTGTCGAGCGGCAATCCTGAGCCTTCCTATAGAACCCCCCCTACGCTAAAAGATATGCTTTTAGTCTGTAACAGGAAAGTGCCTCTGATGAGTGTTGCTGAAGACACCAGACCAAGGCTGCTGCCAAGACCACCTCAGCGTGTCGTCGCTGCCAGCCCTGCACCTTTTCCCTCAGCACAGCAGTACCCTGGGCAGCAGCGGAGACTGGCAGTGGTTGAACCCACAAAACCATGCCTGCTTTGTAACAACCTTGGGCACTGGAGTAACCAGTGCCCCCTGAAAAGGGAATTTGATGAATTTAGAAATAGCAGGGGAGGAGAACTACAAGCCCTCCCTGGGGGTCAACAACAACAAAAAAACTGAAAAGGGAGCGCCCGCCTGCCAGGCGTGCAGACACAAAAAGAGCAGGCCAAGGGAATAAGGGTAGCAAAACAAATCAAGCGCGCGATAATATTAATATTTGTGTAAGTGAAGCAGGTGCTTCAAAGACCAAGTCTACTTGTCCACTGTTGAAAGTGAAACAAAATAACCTTTGTTATGATTTAGGTGATCCTATGTTAACCACGTCTTCTGTCAATGAGCCTTACAGGTTGCTGCTGACAGAGTCACTCCACCTGAAGGACACTGACTGGCATTTTGTCTCTGTCAATCCTGAACAGAAGGGTACTTGGAACTGAATTCATTGTAAGTACATCGTCATTAGGGACACCAAACACACACCACAAGAGATCGAGATTGCTCCAGGAATGACAACATCAGATCCTGAGCAATTCGTTCTTGGCCTGCACTGTTTCCACCCACCCCTGTTTCTTCCCAAGGGACAAATTGTTGCACAAGCTATCCCTGTACCATCTTTACCTGAAAGTACTGAAAAACAAGGGCCCACAGTCGCCCGGGTCCAAGTTATTGGCAAGGACAAACCTAAATTATGGTGTAACCTCAGTGGGGGTGGGGAGTCAAAATGCATTGAGATGCTTTTAGACACAGGTGCAGACTGCACAGTGATTCCAGTACAAGACTGGCCAGCACATTGGCCTTTGCAAAATGTTGCCGGGTCACCTTCGAGGTGTAGGAGGTCTGCAATTGGCAAGACAATCTAAAAGCATTGTTCAAATCGAGGGACCAAATGGACAATTGGCAAATATCCATCCGTTTGTGTTAGATTATTTGGAACCTTTGTTAGGGAGAGATTTAATGGCCCAGTGGGGTGTCACAATTGATATTCCAGACTCTCCACAGCATCTTTGTGCAGCAGTCATTGAACAACAGCGCCCCATCCAAAAACTAAAGTGGAAAACAGACAAACCAGTTGACGTGAAACAGTGGCCACTCAGTAAACAAAAAATAAAGGTGCTTGAGGAACTAGTAGAAGAGCAACTAAAAAAGGGCCACATTGTGGAGACCATGTCCCCATGGAACTCTCCAATGTTTGTCATCCAAAAAGCTGACAAAAAGAGATGGCGACTTCTTCACGACCTCCGACAAATTAATAATGTAATTGAAGATATGGGTTCTCCCCAGCCTGGTATGCCATCCCCAACAATGCTTCCCCAAGATTGGAAATTAGCTGTTATTGATATTAAAGATTGTTTTTTCCAAATCCCCTTGCACCCTGACAATGCACCGCGTTTTGCATTCTCCGTCCCTTCCACCAACATGGAATCCCCTATGAAAAGGTACCATTGGACCGTTCTTCCTCAGGGCCTTAAGGTATCGCCAGCTATCTGCCAGTGGTATGTCTCTTCCCTGCTTTCCCCAGTATGCGCAGCCACAGAGAAGGCCATCATCTATCATTATATGGATGATATCCTTGTGTGTGCCCCCAATGATGATTTACTCACACATGCGCTTGACCTAACGATCGATGCATTGATTGTTGCAGGGTTCGAGCTCCAGGAAAAGAAAATTCAAAAGATGCCACCTTGGAAGTATTTGGGCCTAGAAATTGGAAATAGGACCATCGTTCCTCAAAAACTAGAAATCAATCCAAGGATCAAGACCCTTGCGGATGTCCACAAGTTGTGTGGGTCTTTGAATTGGGTAAGACCGTGGCTCGGTCTGACTAACGAAGACCTTGCCCCTCTCTTCAATTTATTGAAAGGGGGAGAGGACCCAGGTGTGTTGCCTTCTGATACAAGGCAGGCGGCCTGGTTTCAGGAAACAGCACGGCGACCCATTTCCCCAGGGTCGCTTGGACCAAAGAAACACGCGGACACCAATATGGTGGAGGATCAAAGGCCTTTATTCTCTCTTCCCGTGGGGTTTTATAGTCTAGGGGGCTTCTACGTCAGGTGGGGGTCTGTCTTTACCATCTATGGTTAGTAGGGGATGGAAAGTTACCTGGGCAAGTGGAAAGTTACCGGAATCTGGTTTAGGGGGCTACATTCCTATGTTAATTTTCTTATCTAAGGGGGCAGGGGCCCTGTCTTCCCGTAACATCACGAGATCTTCCGAACGCCAGGCCCTATCTGCTACACAGGTGCTCCTAGGTCTATTACCCCAGAGGCACGGAAAACTCTAGAAAAGGTTCAGATTGCAATGTCCACAAGACAGGCCAACCGATGCCGGCCTGACCTGCCATTCAAATTTATCATTCTAGGTAAGCTGCCACACCTCCATGGAATTATTTTCCAGTGGGAGGAAAAACAAACACCTAAGGCAAAGAACACACCAAAAAAGTACCGGGACCAGAGGGACTCTCTCTTGATCATAGAATGGGTTTTCCTCAGTCACAAAAGGTCCAAGAAACTGACAAAGCCTCAGGAGCTGTTAGCGGAACTGATCCGGAAAGCAAGGACCCGGATCAGGGAGTTATCAGGATGTGATTTTAAGTGCATTCACATTCCAGTTGAGTTAAAATCAGGTCAAAATACTATGAAAATACTGGAACAATTGTTTCAAGAAAATGAAGTGTTGCAGTTTGCTCTGGATTCCTACTCAGGACAAATTTCGGTAGCGCGGCCCGCTCACAAATTGTTCGAAGAAGATGTTCAATTTACTTTAAAATTGAGAAGTGCTCTAAGTAGAAGACCTTTAAAAAGGGCTCTGACTGTCTTTACAGATGCATCCGGGAGGTCCCACAAGTCTGTTATGACTTGGAACGATCCTCAAACCCAGCAGTGGGAGACAGACGTTGCTGAGGTGGAAGGTTCACCTCAGGTTGCTGAATTGGCTGCGGTTGTTAGGGCTTTTGAAAGGTTCTCAGAACCATTTAATCTGATTACAGACTCTGCATACCTGGCAGGAGTAGTATCCAGGGCAGATCAAGCAATACTGCAAGAAGTGTCTAACATCGCACTTTTTGAATTGCTCTCAAAACTGGTAAAGTTAGTCACTCACCGAGAGCAACCATTTTATGTGATACATGTCAGGTCACACACTGACTTGCCAGGGTTTATCGCTGAAGGCAACAGAAGGGCAGATGCTCTTGCTGCACCTGCAGTGATGGCCACTCTCCCAAATGTTTTTGAACAGGCAAAAATCAGCCACCAGCTTTTCCAACAAAATGCACCTGGCCTGGTTCGTCAGTTTAACATCACTCAAGAACAGGCCAAAGCGATTGTGGCCACATGCCCAAATTGCCAACAACATGCATTCCCTACAGTGAGTACGGGAGCAAACCCAAGGGGACTGAACAGTTGTGAACTGTGGCAAACAGATGTAACACACATACAGGCTTTTAGACAGCAGAAATATGTTCACGTTAGTGTAGATACCTTTTCTGGAGCGGTCTATGCTTCTGCCCACACAGGAGAATCATCTATCGATGCTATTAAGCCCCTCTTACAGGCCTTTTCTTTCATGGGCATCCCCAAGGAGCTGAAAACTGATAATAGGCCTGTTTATAAATCCAAGGAATTTGGGAGCTTCCTGCAACAATGGGGAGTAGAGCACAAAACTGGCATCCCCTACTCCCCTACAGGTCAAGCCATTGTAGAAAGAACTCACCGTGATATTAAAAGGGTCCTGGACCAGCAACAACAGGTTCTGAAGGTGGAACCTCCCCACATCCGGTTATCCAGGGTGCTATTCACAATCAATTCTCTGAATTGTTCTTTTGACAGCCTGAACCCACCCATTCTACGCCACCTGAGACTTGGAAAATTGTGGGACCTTACAAATTGGTTACTTGGGGACGTGGATACGCCTGTGTGTCCACCCCCTCTGGTTTAAGGTGGGTTCCTTCCAAATGGGTAAAGCCCTATGTTCCCAAAGTCTCAGAGAAATCTACAGAAGCGCCCCAGGTTGCTCATGCTGCCTGGAGAAGAAAACGCCGCACGCATTCTCTGGAGGAAATTCCATTTAAGCCTCCTATCTGGAATAGTTTGTAATATATGTTTGTTTCAAGTGCTTGTACCAGTTTAGATCCCACTGTTCGTGTGTAGCCTTGAGACGCCATGAGACCGAGCCTGCTTCTCGTCCTACTCATGATCATCCCACCTGCGATCTCCTGCATAGTCCCTCAGTCAAAACCACGTATGGACTACCTTGGCAAAAGCTCTCGGACATCATCAGAGAAACTAACAACAGGCTGAATGGACTGTTCAAAGGCTGGGGACTCTGGGGCTGGTTGGGATCTATTCTGAAAACTGTGGTTTTAGTGCTGTTTATTTTAATTATAGTTATTGTAGTTGTTAGCATTGGTTTTGGACTAATCAAACGCATGGTTCTCAAATTAATTTCAAGCTCATCTCCCCCTCCTGAGGTCTACCATTTGGAAGCCCTCAGTGCTCCAATGGGTGACCTGGAAGCCTCAGTGGAAAACACCGACCCTCCTGTAGAGGAAGAACTGATTTACCATGGTTTGGCAAGCATTCTGCACTACAAGCCCAGTCCTCTTCTTTTTAAACAAAATTAGGGGGAGATGTTGCAGTGTGTTTTAAACTGCTGGGTCCCTTACCCAGGTGTGCCAAAACCCTCCCTTCCCCCCTCGCCCCCTTGCTGAGTGAGTCCTGTCAATCAGGCTTAACATTCCAGCAAAGGCCTCGTGTGGTTGGTCAAATTCAAAGGATGCCCCTCAGGCCCAGAGGTCATTGGACTGTCTAGGTGTCCCTCGTCCCTTGAGACCCTGCCCCCCCCACCTGGTTGGTGGCTCACCTGTCCCCTCCCCTCCCCCTGAGCTTAAAAGGTGAAGCAGGCCATGTGCTCGCTATTCTGTTGGAGGTCTTCCCAAGATTCAGACCTCTGTAACCATGGAATAAACCACTGCATATAACCCTCCGGCAGAATCCCTCCTTTTTTCTCTTCACCTTCGCCTGAAGTCTTCTTCCTAAGGTAAACGGAGTCCCTAACAAGCCTGGACTTGTTTAGTGCCCAGCTGAAACCATCAGCAAGCTAAAGGTGTCTCTGGGGTGATCCACCACAGAAGCCGCCTTTGGTTCAGCAGCGAGGGTCAGACTGGCCCAGGCACAATCTAACTGGTAATACTGGGATTCATATTCCAATAACTGCCCACTATGCAAACTGATGCAACAGATGCAGAGTCTGTTGCAAGAGACAATGTCAAACTTGCTCCCTTCTCCCAGGGGAGGTAGCTGGGCATATCCATCTGGCCCAAAGGTATATTAATCCGTCACAGACATTTTTTCATAGAAATCCTTTCTTTGGGATTTGTTCATCTTCTGGGAAGCTGAGGCCCTAGAAGAAGAATGTAAACAATTGTTATCGGCTGGTGTGGAATGCAACAGGTGCAGCGGTGATTGGTCTTCTGTGAGTGTTTGGATTTGCTGACCACTCACAGGAGAGTTTGTCCTTGCTTTCTGCTGGACACAGAACTTTGTTATAGATTCTCTTCTATGCTATTCTTAACTTAGCAAGCCTCTGCAACTTCTCTCTTTATTCCTTTTAGTATAGTAATAATGTATTATATATCATATATCAATAAATCCAGCCTTCTGATCATGAACCAAGATTCTCGTCCACTTCTCTCTCCCTGAAGACCTCATCAGGTCACTGTAATATTAATCCACTGAACTCTGTTTTGCAGGACTCTCACTACCAAGAAGACCAGAAGAGGACCAATGGGGACACCACTGGGATCCAGGGGGTGGTGATATTTTCTACTCAATCTGTCATCTCTGTCACTCTCTTTCTGTCCCCCACTATTCTCTTATTTCTGTCTCTCACACTCTCCCCTCTCCCCCTCATATTCACTGTTAAATAAAATTGATACTACTGACTTCAGCGTATGGTCTCATTTGCACCTTAATTCAAGCAGAGGCATGTCTCTAATAATTTTAATAAGTGGATCATAACAGAAGTCAGCTGCCAGGAGTCCTTTTGCATGAAGGCCTTTGGTCCTATGTGCCACCATATCTTCCTAATATGCCATGCACATCTCCTGTTCCTTACGTCCCTATGGATGCCACACTAAAATGATACTTTATACCTCCAGACTGGAGATGTGTTACACAGAGTCTGTGGTCCGGAGACACAGACAACATATACTCTAGGTCTTCATGCAACAACAGCATGTTTTATTGTCTGCACTCTCCTTAAATAGCAGGTTTTGAATCTCTTGGTCTAGACAGCTCATTGGTCTGACTTTAACATCACCTAGCTCCCCAACTAGTAAGAGGGTGGGGACCCTGCAGCTTAGGGTGGAACATGATTGGGTGAAGTCCCTGTGTGTATTCAAATCTATCCTATCATCGCTCAGCCAGGGACCGGTTTATGGAACCAAGCTGGGTTTCTTATTTATAGCCAAATTAATTGCCCAGTACAAGCCAGCTTGTACATAACAGTGATGTATGCTTAGTTCCTGGTAACACAATGTGCTGTCTCTGGGGATTCACATTTCTACCTCATTTGCTGCTATCCAAACTGTTGAGGAATACATCTGGTCCATGTAGACCAGTTTGCTAGCAGCTACTGTGATTGACAGGCGTCTTGCCCAATCATATATGTCCAAAGGCCGCAGGCATCTCACTGGCTAGAACCTCAAGGGGCACGGAGTTCAAACCAATGATAGCATCCAGACCAGGTCTTTCAAATGCCCTATATAAGGGAGGGCTTGGGAAATAAAATCTCTCTGTTGCCACAAGAACTTGGGGGTAAGTGGTCTCTGTCTCCTGCTTGCTGCCCCCACTCCACATGACCTAACAGCAAATTGAGATGCAGATTGAGCTCTGGGTAGGAGCCTGAGATAAGAGGCTGTGAAATGCTGACCTTTTGGATAACACATTTCTGTGTTACTGTTCTGTGAATAAATTGCTTTTTGGAACTCAACATCTGAGACTCCATTATGGAAAATCTAGGGTCAAACTGGGAAGGAAACCAGATCTGACTGCATGTCATGGGGTCTGTCAAGTGGGGCCACCTGCAGCTCATTGGAGCCTCTTACTGTAAAGCAGCTTCAGTCCTACGAGTTAAGATCTCTGCCATTGGGAGTGTGACAACCAGAGAGTTTCATAAAAGTTTCTTAACACAAACCAGACAGCTTTCATCACCTATTCAGGTCCCCTGCTTATTTCTTCCTCCTTGGACAGCAGAACTGCTGCTTGCTGAAGTCTTCAAACCAAGGTGCGAGCTATTTGGAGCCATGTGGGACTGGTCTGGTTTCTCAGCAGTGTGCAGAAGGGAACAGTTGCTGCAGGCCACCTATTTTTGTCTGGGTAACAGGGCTATGTGAAGACTTCAGAACTTGTCTTCCATAAGCATGAAAAACACAGTTAGCACTGAGGACACCAGAAGCAAAGGCAGGATCAGCTTGTGCTATCCACCTCAGAAATCAGAAGTGGGTACAGAATTTCAACATCTGAAAATTCATGTCTGAGACTCTCATCTGGGCCACTGTCTTTTTACTGACACTCAGATTTCTCAAACCAAACTGGTCATTGTGTTACTTACTAGTATCATGTTAATAGTGACATGGTACTACCATTATGGTTTTCAGCTTCAAACTTTTTTGGTAGTTTAAGTGCTCTGTCACTGCTTCCTGGACAGGACTCTAAATGATCTTTAATTCTATGTCACCTCTCAAAGTTGTTTCCCCATTCCTTTGTCCTCTGAGAAGGAGGACCCAGGTTTGTGTATAATATTTATCATTTTATACACTGTCTTGGTGTTATCTCTACTGATTCTTTACTCATTTCTTAGAAAAGTTTAATAATTTAATTTGCTTTTTTTCCCCACACTACTGAGCACAGATAAGACATTTTCAGACAACTACATGTCTTGTAACAGCTCAGGGCTCTTCCTTTTAAATGCGAAGGCGAGATGGCTTTTTTCCCACATGCTGTGCTTTACAATGAGCTCCCCCAAATTCTATCTTTTTGCCTATATACTCAGTACTTAAAGATTCTTCTGCTTGCAGTTCTTCTCAGCCTGCCATTGCCTACATTTCCCTAAATAACACAGAGTGAGCAGACTCTGACAGTGCCATTTCAAGAACCTTGAGAAATATGTTGCACCAATCAGGTTCCAAAACACTTCCTCATGGGATTCTATTGGTATCTTCCTTTTCCTGTGAAAAAGGACTATTGACTGTCTTATTTGCTATCTTTCATTCAGTTATTTACACTTGCAATTATTTATTTCTTGGCAGTGTAGCTTTTAAGAGCTTTTGATGGCTGACCTCTCCAAATTGCCTCCAGAAATCCATGGTCAGTATTACAGGACCTATCTCCCTTAGCTATGACGGACTACTAAGTACTTCAGTAGGACTGTGAGTTCGTGAGGCAGCTCTTCCGTTTACAAAAGCCCTTATGACTCATCCCTATTACATCATCTTTATGCATATGTTAGTTCTAATAATAATAATTCTGATAATTCTAATCTATTTTACAGTTTCCACTAAATTGCCTGCTATGGATATTAGGACTGTACTTTTCTAGTTGTCTTATGGCATTCTTTTGAAATCAGCTTTCAAGAGTCAGCTGTAGCAGATACAACGCTGCCTTCTGCTACCAAACCAGTTTTGTACTAGAGGTTTTTCAGGACAGTTTGTAGTTTACTCTTGAATTCTTTTAGAATTGCTGGTTATATGCTGTCTGGTCCTTGTGATTTATTATTATTAATTTTGACTATATGTTCCATAACCTATATGTTACATATGGAATCTTTCAAGACACAACCCCCACTGACTCCCCTCATAAAAAAGAAGAGCTGGCTTGGGAATCTCATCCATCTCTGCCATAGTGAACACAGAGGTAACAAATTGTTTTAGATTTTCTGTTATTTACTTTGTATACTCTTTTGCATTTCTTTCAATTTTCCTGGTACTGGAGTCTGTCAGGCCTACAGCCAGAGCCTGAAGTGTGTGTTTGAAAGGGGATTTATTATTAGATTTTATTCCTTATGCAAGCTATTCCTCAAATTCTTATAGACTGTCTCATGGTATCGTTTACTTTTTATCTGTCACAAGTTTGGATTCTAATTTCAATTTCATGCCGAAACCTAGCTTTTGGAAGGATGTTTCTAAAAACTGTCCCTAGCAACAAGCATTTTTTAAAATGAAAGCACATATTGGTGGATGATTTTTTTTTTTTTTTTTTTTGCTTGTCTGTAAGGGCTTTATGTAAGGAAGGAAAGAAAGGAAGGAACCCAAAGAGAGAGGGCATCACAGTGTGCTGCAATTGATGGTGTCTGCAGCACCTTATAACTCCTCCCTTGCCTTCTGGAGATGTGCACAGAACTGTATTAAACTACTGCTCCTGTTTGCAGGGATTGTAACCCCAATGGCATTTGAAATACCTAGGAACAGCTTCTTTAAAAATCAGGAACTCCAGGAAATACTTTACACAAAAGGGTACAATGTGTATGCAGGAGACACATGCTGAACATCTAGACTTGTAGTTTATTGGTTGTAGTCCATTTCATCTTCCTCACCAGAATCTCCACATAATGACAACCTTGCTGTCTTCATGCCAAGGCATGTCCTGAGCAGTCATTGACCCCACCATGGGCTGGTTTTTAGAAATGACTATAGGTTGATGACTAAATGAAAATAGGTTTTTAGAAATGACTATACCATGATGACTGTTCAGAAGCGAATGTGTTGAGATTTGTCCTCCTTGACATGCTGACACAGACCTAGGCTAGGGCTTCTCTTCCTTCTGCTTCCTTGTCTCATCTCCCTCTCTCCCTTGAAAGGCAAGGCTGTTTACTGTCGCCCCTGCTACATATAGGAGAGATGACTGTAAGAGCCCCGAGTACATCTCTACCATGTCCCTACTCCCAACATCCTGGGTGTTTGTCTGAATGAGCTCACACCAACTTCAGAGTGCCTACCCTTTGCTCTTTCCCTCACTGTTTTAAAACACCTGCTCTATTTCTGCCTAAACTATGTTGCAGGTATGCTTGTAGGTAACCTCACTGACTTTTACCCACTGTCTTGACTTCTATCTTAAGCTGCCCTGTCACTACAGGCTTGCATGGCAACCTGGCCTGTTGCCTGGTGAACCTACCTTGCTCTTCTTGCTCAGGTATTGAATTTGCTGACTCAGCTCCCAGCTCTATCTTCTACATGGAGCAATCTGTCCCTGCTACATCCTGACAGTCATACTGTTCAGATGAAAAGAAGCAGCCACTGAGCAAAGAAATGAGTGAAAAAATGGCAAAAGGATCGGAAGATAAATATTCAAGCATGACAAAGTAGAAACAAAATACATGTTTTAAGAGAGGATGTATGATGCAGTGGGGAGAACCTTTCCACTATCCCTGAAGTGAAAAGAAGAAATTATGAGAAAAAGATAAAAAGGCTATTTTGGCTAAACTAAAGAAGAAAATAAAAGCAGATGCCTGGAGAGAAACTGGACAGTTAAGTTAGACTATCAGGAATGGCTGGAATTGACTCAATGCAAATTTAAGACAGGAAAGGGCAAAAAAAAGCAGAACTGTTTAGATAAAGAGGGAAAATGGAGAACAAAGGAAAACCTGTACAGACCTACCCATTAGCAATTGTGCAGCAGAACATACAGGAAAATTTCATTAGTGCTTTCCAGGCAGTGACTGGTTTCTTGGTGACAACAACAACAATGACAAAAAAGAATGCGCATACTGAAGTGTTGTGGTATTAATGAAAAGCAGTGTGGAAATAAAGTAGTAGTTCTATGTGAATATTATGGTCACATCTTTAAAGTAGTGACAGAGAAGTCTATGGGAACTAGAGGACTAATGCAAGTTTCTTGACAGCAGCAGGAAAACCACACACCATCTCTGAAAGGATGTTCCCGACACATACCTTTCTTCGCAGCCTTAGACAATCACCATGTTTATATACAGCAAAGCACTTAATATACATTCAAAATACATGGGAATCATGTGGCATAAGGCCGTTGCCATACTGCTTTGCAAGCTTCCTTTACAGCAATGGCATGAATCTGGGGGGCATTTCAGTGGCTAGTGTTTCTGCAATAACCCACAAGTTTTTTAAGGTCTTTGAAGCCATTAACTTTGCCCACAATGAACAGTAGCACTATGCAGCTAGTGGAACTTTTAAACGGAGAATTTCACTAGGAGGGTGGGGTGTGGAGGTTAAAATGCCAACAGGCTGTGTGAATCAGTCGTGCTGAGGTGTCATTCTTTGGAGTTGCTGATGTTACAGAACTATGAGCTTTCTGTGCAGTCTCTGTAAAAATCAGCAGCTCTGTAAGGCCTCTGAGCTGTTCAGGAGATGTACTGTTACCATGGCACTGCAAACCTTTCAGGAAGGTGTGAATCATAAAACGGTTTAACACTGGTGCTGAAACCTGCAGTATGACGAATCATGCAGTTCTACGGAGTGTTTGTAGCTGAAACCTAAGATTTGTCTGCAGCATCAGCTGTAGTATGGGAATCCTTGTGTAAACTTCTTTTATGTCTCTGCTACCTCCTTTAACATAGCCTGAAAACAGATCCCTGCTTTCTATCCTGTGCCTAGAGAAAGCACCTCTTTTACACATGGAGACAGAGGGCCGAGCCGTCCTGTACCCAACCTCCTGCTCCTGGCCGCTCAGCCGGGCTCTGAAATGTTGGAGACAAGCCGACTGCCCACCAAAAGGTCCATTAATTGCCAGAGTTAGTGTTTCTTTCTCGCTATTTGTCTTCCTTTTCTCCTTCTTTGCAGTATCAAACAAGGTTTCGGATTCCTAGCCCTTTCCGGGTACGGGAAAAGCAGCGCTACAGCACACGCAACGCTACGTAACCCAACATCCCCCTTGCGCGCGGCACGGGCCGCCCCCGGCTCCGCCCCTCCCGCCTCGTGCTTCGTTCTTCTCTCTCTCTCTCTCTCTCTCTCTCTCTCTCTCTGTCTCTCTCTCTCTCTCTCTCTCACCATTGCGGTGTAGGCTGCGCGCGGAGGAAAGGCTCAATCGGTGGCGCATGCGCAAGCTGTGCGCGTGCGCGGCGGCTGGGACTCCGGACTGCGGAGTGAGGCTGGTGCTGGTATGGCGGAGGCGCGGCCCGGCTCAGGTGAGCGTAGCTGCCGCTCTGAGGCAGGGGGACTGAGGAGAGGGACTGCAGGATTGGGTGGGCGCAGTGAAGGGGAGAAGCAGTCGTCACTCCCCAGCGATACTAGCGGGTAGAAAGTCGCGCCGAAGCGGTCGCCATCGAACGCTGGTTTGTCGAAGGGTGCGGGCTGCGGCACCACCTGTTGCGGCTGGTCCGCCCCTGCCCGGCGCGACTTAGCGGTGCTTGTCGCGCCCAAAATGGCCGGACTTGCCTGTGCCGCAGGGCCCGGTAGGAAAAACTTTGCCCGAGGAGGAACGTGCGTGCTCCTAGTACGGGACAAACGAATGTAACGTCTTTGATAACGCCAGAGAAAATACATAAATAAGAGCTTGGTTACTGGAAAACCTGTCTGCTCGCTGCCCACCCATATCTTTGAAACCCAGGTTTCAGGCTGCCCGCATAGAGCAGTGACAATGACAACGGCTCAGGCCCACGAGCTGCTGTAAAGCCGCGTCTTTTTGAGG
Organism: Zonotrichia leucophrys gambelii; assembly: GCF_028769735.1. Lineage (NCBI taxonomy): Eukaryota > Metazoa > Chordata > Aves > Passeriformes > Passerellidae > Zonotrichia > Zonotrichia leucophrys. Next base: position 58,141,941 of record NC_088171.1, read on the forward strand.
GGTCTCAGAGGGATCTGTGAGTAGAAGTCTTAGACATGCAGGAGATTACTGGTTAGAGCAGGTGCTACCTGTTCTGAGGAATCTGGGCAGGAGCTCACGGAAGGAGAGCGTCTTAGGGACACGGGACTGGGTGCAACATGCAAGAAAACAGTTTTTCCTTTGTTTTGCCGTGCTTACTTCTATGATGCTGGTTCAGATTAACTTTAGTTTTATTGGTTATGGTTGCAGAGGAGTGGGGAGGAAACCTTACAAGATCGATATTTCAGCCTTGCATTTAATTATTTGTCCTGTATTTCGGATACTTAACAATAGAAGAACTCTTACTTAATTTTGTCACGATATGTGTCTAGAAATAACACTGTTGCTGAGAGTAATCAATGACTTTCAGTTTTTTCATCATGTTGCTTAATTTTACTGTAGTCCAGTACACCTTATCCAGTAATCAATGTCATGTTGAGGTCAATTGATGAGCTGACTAATTTCATTGTTCATAGTTGTTGGATTTCTGTCAAGGGAAATCCTGGACTTTTGTATTTTGGGTTAAGAAGAAAGTATCATTCTCTATTTTTGCAGCATCCTGATGTTAATTCAGATGAAGATTATCTACGGCCATTGTCCTTAATAGCATCCCCTGTTCTTGGCAGTCTGGTCTGGCTAGCATGATGGAGAAGTTACATGAGTTCAATTTTTGGTGGTATGAGAATGGGTCCACTGCCCTTGTTGGAGGTGAAATGGCTTGGGACATGGTACAGAGAGCAGAGACATAGCTTCAGTAAAGCTGATTTCTTTTTGTCAAAGAAGACAAAATTTCAAATTTCTTTTTGTCTATGTTTCATTCTGTCAGGCTGTGGGTCAAGCGTGATTGTGAAATCTCTTTGTATAGTATATAGGTATTAGAATGGGGAGTCTTAGGTATACTGGGCTAAAAATTGCTTTACTGTAAAGCAGTAGAGTAGTCTTTATGGGACACCATTTCTACGCTTGCCTTATAATAAGGTATAACAAAATAACAGATATTGTTACTTGGGATTAAGTTCTGGAGTTGGGACATTTTTTGTGCTCTCGAGAAAAATCTCAGAGGTAAGTTTTGAGTAATACATGTGCAGTATTAGAATGGAAACTGGCTTTTGCACTACAAGTTCATGGATGGAGCGAGTGTCTGATTTTGAAAGCTTAAAATTGGAAGATATTTCTGTTCTCAGAGTAGAACAGGGGTTTGAAGAGTGACAGTTTTTGGCCACTACAGATGTGTTGCTCATCCAGGATATTTTGTCAATAGTGAAGAATTATTGAGACCCAGGAAATTATTATAAAAGACAAAGAGGAAAAATATAAGCAGCAAAGCAATTGTATAATAATTGTTCACACTGATGCATCTTTCTCATTTCAGTCCCTGTTCACGTAGAAGGGACAAATGTATTCTATTTAATAGCTGTTAATGGATTTTTTCCCATCAGTTGCTGTAATTACTGTTTAATGTAGTTTTGGTTTTTTGCCATCATAACAACAGCTGGGTGTTCTACATGTTACAATGCATCATTAAGCTGAAGATAACCAGGGAATTGCTATAAAACATTGGTCACTGTAAGGGAGAAGAAGAAAGTGAAAACTTAAAATGTATTTGTTTTCCATATGCAAAATCTATTCTGTAGTAGGTCCTTTTGTTTGGATGATGAAACTACATATCACAAAATCCTACTTTGAAATTTTCTCACATGTCATCTTGAAATGGGCTGGCTAAAACTTTAGCGGTCCATTTAAAGTGTGGATACACTGAATTGGACATGAAATGGCAATATCAAAAAAGACAATAACATCACACTGTCTGAATATACACAGGTGGCTAGATAGCTGGAAAATAGCTTTGCAGAGAAGGTGAGATGAGGCCACCTCTTGAGCACTGTGTCCAACTGTGGGCTCTGTGTGTGCAAGGGGAATGTGTACATACTGGACTGAGTCCAGCAAAGGACCATGAAGACCATTAAGGAATTGGAGCATCCTTTTCATGAGGAGAGATAGAGAGAGCTGGATTTGTTTAGTCATAAGAAGTCTCAGATATTAGTGCTGTGTACAAATACTGAAAGTGTGGGAATAAAGAATATGGAACCAGATTGTTCTTAGTGGTGTTAAGTTAAAGGACACGAGGCCACAGGTATAAAACATACAAAATTCCAGTTGAACACAAGGAAAAGCCTTCTTACTGTGAGAATAACACTGGAACAGGTTGCTGAGAGAGGTCATGGCCTCTCAGTCCTTGAAGATACTCAAAATCCACCTAGTCACAGTTATGGGCAACTGACCCTTTTTGGGTAGGATTTTTGAACTAGATGATCTACAGAAGTCTCAAAATGAGCCATTCTGTAATTCTATGGGTAGGCTGGTTTTGCATGTTATTCTTTAGTAATTTCTGGAAAGCATTGTAGTAGGGGAGCATATCTTTTATGACATGAGCTAATACAGTTGAAGTAAACAATGAGTTTTGGGCATGCAGATTGTTTTGCCTGGAAATTGGTTGCACTACTTGAGTCAATAGGCCTGAAACAAAAACTCCTGTTTAGGAAGAAATTCAACATTTTATAAATCTGTGTCATCTTGAAAATAATAAGATGCTGTAGGTGAATGTATAAAGTGATCAGGGAAGACAGAAAATATAAACTTGGTAGTCTGGTTTAAAGCTCCCAGTGCTGTGGGGAAAGCTTCAGATTTCAGGTCTATATCTTCAGATAATGGACCATTCAGTTTTTGTTTGTTTGTGGGTTTTAAATTTTTTTGGGGGGGTTGTTGTTCTGTTTAATACAGCTATTTAAGTGCTGCAGGGAATGTCTTCTGTGTAACTTGCACTTCGTGTGCAGATGACTGAATCATCTCGTCTGGATATATGTAATGCCGACATGAATAGATTGTCGTGTGCACATTCTACTGTCATCTATCTTTAGGTGAAAGAACAGGTTGTTTGAATTGCTTTAAAAATGAAGGCGACCATCCTGAAAAATCAGGTTTGTCTTATAGGTGAGAGATAGTATATAAATAGAACATCTATTAATAGAATATTCTGAGTGGAAAGGGACTCACAAGAGTCATTGAGTTAAATGCTTGATATCCCACAGGGCAATCTAAAAATTAAATAAGATATCCAAACACATTACTAAAACAGTTCTTGAATACTGAAAAGCTTGGGGTCATGACCATTTTCCTATAAAGCTTTTTCCAGTACTTGACCACCCTTTAATGGAAGTTTTACCTGATGCTCTCCAATCTGACTTCTGTGTGACCGAGCTTTAAGCTTTCCTTTGCTTCCTGACACTGGCCACTGGGGAGAAGAAATCAGCAACTGCCTCTCCACTTCCTCTCTTAAGAAAACTGTAGGCAGCAATAAGGTGACCCCTCAGTCTCTTCCAAACTCAACAAAGCTAGTACTTTCAGCTGCTTGTGTAATTTAGTTCTTTTGCCATCTCTGTTGTCCTCCTTTGGACGCTTAATATTTTTATACTTTTTTGCATTGTGGAGCCAAACACATGGTACTAAAGAAACTGTTTTTGCACACAGTGCAAGACACTATTTTTGGCTGAATTTATTGGTATGTCATTAAAAGCAGTCATTTAAAAGATGTCTGAAGTCCATTTAGAAAGAATGGTAATAATCAGTATTGTTTGTTTCATTCCAGTTTTAAACTGATAGAAAACTTCAGAAGGAAGTCAGTTCTTCTTGTCTAGGAAGTAAAGCTGAATTAATTTAAGAAGAAAGAAGTACTAAGTCTGATGCCTAAAGGGCTGTTCTGTGGACTGTTACATTTTTTTCTGATTAACTTTGTCAATATATTTTTTCTCTTTTATACTTGTATTTAATTATCAACTTCATATTAGTTAAAGTACATTATGCAATGGTTCTTAAAAATCTGATTGAATATAGCTTCCTGAAACTGTGAAACTGTTCTAAAATATGTCACTTAGGCGTAATGTCTTTAAGTGTCTTCAAATGTCATCCTTAATGTATTCATAAAAGAGTACCTAAGCTATTGGCGGTACTGTTCCCAAGTATAAGCTCTGTTTTTGAAGATGAGCTTGTACTTACTGAAATGTGTACTTATTAATTTGCTTCATATTTTTTAATGTGTCCTTATAAAATGATTTTTCTGAAAGATAGTTCACAAGGACTACCTCTTTGCCAGGGCATTCTGGCTCTGTCGACAGTTAATGCCGGAGGGGTTTAATGCTATGGTAGAACAGGCATGAAACCATATCGCTTTCATATGCTTCATTCTAATTCAAAGCAAAATTCCTAGAGATGTTAAAATCATAGAATCATAGTTCGGCTTGGCTAGAAGGGACCTTAAAAGTCATGTAGTTTCAACCCCCCTCTGATGGGCAGGGACATCTTCCACTAGACCTGCTTATTCAGAGCCACATCCAGTGTGGCCTTAAATACTTCCAGTGATGGTACTGCTGATTTGGGCAACCTGTTCCAGTGTCCTACCACTGTCAAAGTAAAGATTTTCTTCTTTATATCTAACCTAAATCTCTCTTCTTCCAGCTTGAAGCCAGACCTCCTTGTCCTGTCCTTACATGCCCTTGTAAAAAGTCTCTGCCCATTTTTCTTGTGGGCTCCCTTCAGGTCCTGGAGAGTTGCTGTTAGGTCACCTTGGAGCCTCTTCTCCAGGTTGAGCAAATCCAGTTCTCTTAGCCTTTCCTCAGAGGGGATATGCTCCATCCTTCCAGCCATCTTGGTGGCCTCTTCCACACTTGCTTCAGTTCAACAAGTTGATGACCTTTGTGTGCTGGGGGACCCCATAGCTGGATGCAGCACTCCAGGTGTTGCATTGAAATTGAGTAGAGGGGATGAATCAGCTCATTTGACCTGCTGGCCACACTTCTGATGTGGCCCAGGTTGCAGTTGGTCTTCTGGGCTGTGAGCGCTTGTTGTCATGTCATGTCTGCCTCTCATTCACCAAGTCTTATCAGCAGGGCTGTTCTTGATCTGTTCATCCCCCAGCCTTTATTGGTACTCAGGGTTGCCCTGACCCAGGTGCAGCACTTTGCCCTTGGTCTTGTTTAACCTCATGAGATTCCTGTGGCCCACTTTTTGAGCTTGTCCAGGTCCTTCAGGATAGCATTCCATTCTCAAGCTGTGTCAATTGCACCACTCAGCTTGATGGCATCTGCAAATTTGCTGAAGGTACAATGTGTCTCTTTGACTATATAATTAATGAAGATATTAAACAATAGTGGTTGCAGTGCAGACCCCTGAGGGACATCACTTGTCACTGATGTCCATCAGAACTCTGAGCTGTTGACCACTACTCTTGGGATGTTACTTTCCAGACAATTTTTTATTTGTGTAATAGTACACTCATCTCTTTGATTGAGAGAGCAGGATGTTAGGAGAGACCATATCAAAGTCTTTACATAAGTCCAGATAAATAATATGTGCAGCCCTTCCCTTGTTCACTTATGTAGTCACTCCATCATAGAAAGCCACTGTGTTGGTCCGGTGGGACTTGTCCTTGGTGAAGCTCTGCTTGCTGTCCCAAATCACCTCCCTGTCCTCTATGTGCCTTAGTGTCATTCTTACTAGGATCTGTTCCATGATGTTCTCAGGCACAAAGGTGAGACAATATAGAATTCTTTTCTATAGTTATTATAATATTCTGTGTTTAATTTATAGAAATACAGGCTGGACTTTAGCTTTGGGGCATCCCTTTTACTATGATTTTTTGTGTATGTATATGTAAGCACGTCAGAGACAATTTCAGCCAGTGTTAGCTACTTATTATTACACTTGTACATTTATTTTGCAGTTTCTTGTCTTGGCAGACAGAAATCAGTTTTAGTAGAATTTACCACTCTGGAATTTTCTTCATTATGTAGAAGCTGAGAGCAAGAATGGGAATCTTACTGATGTAAAAACTTCTAATGATTTATTAATATTTTGGAGATGCTTTTAAGTATCTGAATCCCAGTTTCTAATTTTTTTCTGCAAACCTGTTTTTATTAAACCATAGCTATCTGTCAGACTTTAAATTTTAGAATATACAAAAGAAAGCCTAAAACAACTAATAAAATGGGCTGTTTCAAATCAGGTTTGCATGGAATTCTAGGATTACATTCTGTTTTCAGATCAAAATGTGTAAAATTTAAGTAGTCTATACTCAATCACTGCTGTTAACATTATAGTGCATAATTTACAATTGTACTGCTTTTTATTAGTGATAGGAAAGAAACTGACTTAACACTGGGAAAACTGGAAGTAAGCGTAGCTGTAGAAAGTACAATGGACAACATTACATTTGCAATTCTTTGCACAGGATACATATGCTGAGAAAAATAGAATGTTTCTAGGGAAGATGCTTTCAGTCCAGAATCTTTCATATGTGTAGCCTAATGTTGGTACCTACTAGGGTCTGCAGTCCTAACGACAGAATAGTTAAACTGGAAGGGACCTACAGTGGTCATTGAATCCAGATCTGACCACTTCAGGGCTGACCAAAAGTTGAAGCATATTGAGAGTGTTGTCCAGTTGTCTCTTAGACAATGGCAGACATGAGGTATTAATCACTCTTCTGGAAAGCCTGTTAAGGGTTTTGACCATGCTCTTGGCAAAGACATGTTCCCTCATGTGAGTCTGAACACCTCCCCATCCCTCCTCCATTCCCGGGGGGTGTCGCAGCTTTGAATGTGCTTTCACTGGGTACCAGGAAGAAAAGATCAGTACATGTGTCTTGACTTCTTTTTTGCCTGACCTAATTTCAATTTTTTGCTGATTCTTAATTCAGTCTTGAGCTGTTTTGAAGACCAGATTTCTGTCTGGTTTTTCCATTTTGTTGTTGCAAAATCAGGTTAGTATTTCAACTTAAAAAAACCTAAACTATTTGTATTTGCCATTTGTATCTAGTTGATTTATAACATATAATACTGTGTAGAGTGGCATATAATAGTATATAATATACTATATTAATAACATAGACTATCTTGTAATGTAACATTGTAATGTTAATATATATGGGTAAATATAGATAATATTAAATTATATATATATATTATATAAATAATATATAATTTAGTTTTTGCAAAGACAAAAATCCCCAAAGTAATTTCAAGTGCTCTTTAAAAATTAAAGTATGAATTAGGCAATGTGGTTAAAACATCCTGAAATGTAATTTTAAATTCTTAATTTTTATTAAGGTTAAAGCTTCACTTCCATGAAGTTGTACGTTACAGTTTTTCCTCTGGCAGCCAACTTCACATTGCAGCTATAACCATTCCTAGAGGTTTTGAAAAAACCTTTTTTCATTTGAAAACAAATTTAATTTGTTGGGGAAAAAAAAGTATGTTAGTGCCTTGAAATGTTCTGGTTTATTCTTCTCTCCAAAATGTTAATTTTCACAGTCTTAATTGAGAGAAATGGTAGTTCAGGATCCTAGATTGTATTAGCCTTTTGGAGAGTCTTTTGGCCTGAGTCATGGCCTAAGTGTTTAATTATCTCTTTTAATTGTTATGAACCAGGAATAAATTGCGCTCTCTCCTACCACGTGAGGTAACCTACCCAACCAGTAAAATGAGATCCATGAGATCTTAATGAAATTTTATTAACTACTTTTTTTTACATTACTGTGTAAAATTTAACTTATCTGCCACAGCCAGTTAAACTGTTCCTGATATTCACCTAATAATTTCTGTTGCAGGCAGACACTACTGGCGCAATGTTACAGGAAATTGAGTAACATAGGATTTATCTTTCTTTTATCTAGAGGCATGGAAATTGCAGAAGACCACTGAAGTAGAGGCATGGTTCATGTTGATGACCTCAGAAAATATTTTTGCACAGCAGTCTTGTGCCGTTTAATATGTCTGTCTCTAGAACAATATAATCAGAGTTGATGCAAGTATTTACTACTGCTCCTTTTAATTTATTTTCAAAATTTGTATGATATTCAAATCTCAGATGTAGACATTGTATTTAAAGGACCCCTTTTTTCAGGTTCTTGTATTTATGTAAACATGCTTGGAAAAACTTTAGATGTTAAATGCTGATTGTCACACTTGCATGTCTTGTGCTGCTTCAAAAGTTTTTTTTCACTTTTTATTTTTATATTCTTAATTCAGGGTTATCACAGTCCTGTAAAGATGACAAGAGGGCTTTCTACAAAGCACTGTTTGATTCAGTTCGCGTTTCTGGACACGTGTTTCCAATTGTTCTGTTAAGTGTGGGATTGATGGAACTTCTGGACCTTTGCATGTATGGTAATTTGGTTGAAAAGAAGTATGTACTGTTTAAGTTTTATGAATTTGTATTTATTTATGTTTTAGGTACATCGAATTTCAGCCCTGGTGCTGCTGCTTCCATTTCTGGAGAAGGACAACCAACAGATATAAACTGGGTAAATAAAGATAGGAAAGACTCTAACAGTAATCAGAATAGAAGTAATATACCAATTCCTAGTCCCTATTCTGAAAGAGGTACAGATCGTGAAAGCTCTTCCACAAAGCATCATGGCTTTTGTAATCTGGAAAGTCAGTATGGGAATTCTGAAGACTTCCACCAATATTTTGGTACCAGTAAAAGTTTGAAGAATCGCAGCTTGCAAAGCCAGAGATTGCATAGATTAAGAAATGATAGCACATGTGCTAGAAATAAGACAAGGCAAAGTACTACTGATACTGCTACAGGTCCAGGAATTTCAGATGCTACACTAGTACCTGGTAGAAGAGCACCTCCTAGAGGATACAGTGATTTTCTCTCCTCAGAGAGTGACAGGGAAGTACCTAATGCAGATAGCAGAGGGGCAAAGCCGAAGAAAGCACATCTGATACATGTATCTGGGAGAGGTTTTAGGGAAAAGGGAAAGCAGATACATGACCGTGAAAAGCGAATGAGCTCTAAACAGAAAGCAGAGCTGTTTGAAAATTTTCCATCTTTGGATTTGACGCAGTCTGACTCTTCAGAATCATCCATTGGAAAGGCGTTCTGTGATGCATCTTTTGGAAGTGGGGATGAGCAAAAAGGCTACAATAATGTAAACAAAAGATATCCCCGGAAGCCTGTGTGGAATAAACCCCCAGTAGAAAAGGAGTGTCAGAAAAGACATGATTCTCACCGTAGTAAAAATACAAAAGTAGGTAAGAAGTCTTCTGTTGCATATACTCCAAAAGATAAAAATGAAAGGAAGAAAGAACTCATTGCTCACAAAAATGATGAAAACTTGACCAGTGAAATCAGACATCAGTTGTCTGAGTCTCTCAGGTTCAGTGGAAGAAAGTTCTTGCTAAAGGGGGATCAAGTACCTTCACTTCATTTCAGCTGGACCCAGTACTGGAAGAAGCAAAGTGATGTACCAAAAAACAAAGAAACTCATACAGGTAAGTTTTTGAGACTGTCCTGGACTCCCATATGAAGAATATGATCTTGAATAATTTAAGCAGTCTTTGCTTCAGCTCCTGCCTTGAGTAGCTGAAGAAGCTTATTATTTCACATTAAATTGGTTTTGGGATCAGAGGATAGAAGTAAATGTAGATGCATGGTATTTCAGTAGGAACATATTCTGTAAGTTTACCTAGAGAAGGACAGATTTTGTTTAAAGTTTTTTCTGTTTTTGCTACACCAAACTGCAAACAATGACCTAGTTGAGTACCATTTTAAAATGTGTATGTTGTGGGAGTAAAATTCTAAGCATTCTAAATAATAGGACTTGAGAAGGATAATGCTGAAACTGACTTTTGCAGAATAGGTATTTTCATGTTTTTTGTAGGAGTAGGAAAATGCCAGACAGAGAAACGGTATTCTACTCATAACTGAATTTTATGTGGTTTTTTTCTGCACCTTTGATGCCTTAACCTATTAAATGAAACAACACACACTTCTGAGATAACAGTATAGGAGGTAATATTAAAGCTGGTCTTTATTGGAGGCCTTCATGTGCAAATATGGAAAACGTCCACAAACCTCCCCCCTCCGGGTGCATAGGGTTTTATAAGTTTAGTTAATTAACACAATTAACAAAAATCACCAATTAGCAGCATAAGTGGCGATGCTGTTCTCCCCACAGTTCCAGACTGAACCTTGTTGATGAAAATGTGTCTCAAAGAGCTGTTTTTCAAGCTTGGTTTCTAAGGAGAACCAAGGTAGCATAGGGGTCTTGGAATGTGTTTTGCCTTTCAGGGCAGGGGAAAGTACTGGGGAAAACTAGCTATGAGTGCAATAATAGGCTGCAGAGCTCCAAATATGTGTGTGAAAAATACAGGGAATAGAAGAAAAAAGATGAATAATGTTAGGCATCACCTTAAAAGGTAATTAGAAATAGAGGCAATATCTGGATACTATTTTTGGAAGTTTGAGAATAGAAACATGTGCTGTTGACAGTGTAAACCAGACCCACAGTTTTTGGCTATCTGAGGGAAATTTATGCTGACTCATACCATTAGTGACTGAAAACATTAAATGGAAATCAGCTCAGTCTCTTCAGGGCTATGATACTGGTTTCTGTTTCAGCAACAACTTAAGTAGCTTATTCTAACTGTTTTGCATAAGCTTAAGCACTAAGTGTTAAGAGGCTTAAATGTTCAGATGCAATAAGGAGAAATACCAAGAATTATATTTATTAGGTATTTTACAAAGCATCTCAACCTTACCTTCTGTTGCAAAGAATGATAGAGATGGGTAGGCTAGTTCCAAATATCTTAACTGATATCAAATCTATTGAAGACTTCTCAGCATCTCCTATTTCATAATTGAGAAAATACTAGCTTAATCAGGAAGCATAAGATACATCTAGTTGGAAGTTTTCTTCTCTTAGCAGGATCAAGATCTTCCTTGATCCTCTTTAACCTAAGTAAATTAACTGTCATGCTCCTGGGTTCTATTTGAATCATAAAATTGAAGGTACCTCAGTCTTTTCCCCATCATTATTATTAAATGAAAAACATCACATGCAATAAGCAGAAAGATATGTAGTAGTCTTTCCCAGGGAACTTAAGGAGCTTCCCCCTCCAAAACAGTTGTTTATTTGCATGCTTTATTTGGGAGCTCTTTTGGAAACACTGTCTGCCACTGTTTTCAGGGAACTAGGATTGTGGATTTTTAACTATTTCTGGGACAGCTACAGTTTCTGAGTCTGATATAGCTTTAGTCTTCTGGAGAAAAGTAGTATGTTTTACAGGAGAATATTCCTTTACGGCAGATAGTAATTATGGGTTAGCAAGTAGAAATTACTGTTAGTCCTAAATGTTGTGGAGCTTGATGCAGGAGGGCTAGAAAACAAATTTCAACATCGTATTGAGGAGGACAGACGCTGTTAACACTTGCAAGCCGTGGACTTGCTTGGAATCAGATGTTGTACAAGCACATTTTGAATTGACAGTAGTCTTTTTCTATTATTTTCCTTTCTTATTTCCTTCATTATGAATTTGAACTTTCCTTCTTGTTGTGATCTGATCTAATCACAGAAGAGCAAAGTGAACTCTGTGAATAAAGCCAAATGTACTTGAGTTCGAATGTTCACCGAAATGAGATTAAAACACAAACAAGGTTAGATGTTAATACCAAAAAAATTATATATTTTATTTAATAGTAAAAGAGACAAAGAGAAAGAAAGAGAAAAGAAAGAAATAAATAGAAAAAGGGGGCTGGGAGGAGAGGGGACGAGGAGAGTGACAGAGACAGATTAAATAGAAACCTATCACCCCTTCATGTCTTCTAATGGTGATGACAGTCACCTGCTGAAAAGTATAGAAAGTATAGATCAATCATGGGCCAGGTGGGAACACCCAGGTGCCTCCCCTAAGGGGGACAGGTTTGACATTGTTGCCTGCAGGACTGTGGGTCTGTTGCATCATGTGCAGTGTTCTCTGGTGCAGGGTTTGGGGACCCCTTGGAGTGGGCCTGTGATGGGCCATGACATCCCATCTGCTGTCCCTCGCATGGATGTCTGGTAGATGTGGCTCTCCAAGGGTGGGGGGCCCTGCAGTTGGACAAGTCTGCATAGCAGCTGCATGGGTGTTCACTGCCTCTGACTGAAGGGTATGCCACATATCCAAAAGAACTTCCTCACTTCCTCCTCAGTTTGGTGTCAGGGTCTGTGCAAGTCTGGCAGCAGATAAACCTGGGGCTATAGCCTCTATCCTGAAGCTTCTGGACATCCCTGCCATGGATGTATGCTCTTCCAGTCTTAGCCATCATTTCTGAGATGTGTTATCTCTGTCCCTTAGGCAGTTTAACTCCCAGTTGAGGGCCTCAGCCCAGAGACCTCATTTAGAGTGCAGTGAGCTTCCATGCAGTTTTTGTTGCACAATTTGTTATAATAGGCAAAAGTCCTTCATAAAAATGTTTAAGCCATAAACCATAAGATTTCAGTCTCTTGATACTTGTACAATCTTAACATACTTGCACAATCTTAAAATGCTACATTTTTACACTGTTCACTTGTAGTTAATATATTTTTAAATCCTGTGGACATTTTTAAGGTGTATTTGGTAGTCTTATCTTAATGGGTGAGAAGTAATCTGACAGAAATGAAGCATTATGTGGTGCCTTTCTTATGGTTGCACATCAGGCTGTGTTGACTTTAATGTGGGGTTCTTGCTTTATTTTCAAAGTACTTTTTCACGTTTGTTCATCTGGCTCAAAAGACCCTGTACTTTGACTGTTGTTCCAGTAATTTCACTCCTAAAGCGCTCACTTTAAAAAGAGCCTATTCCCATAATCCAGGTCCTTCACTATAAATATTTGTTGTGTCATCTCCTGGGAATACTTAAGGATAGGAATTAAATGTAATTTTGGCAGAGATTTCTGTATTCAAGAGCATTCATCTTCTTGGTTTAAAGTGTATGCAAAGATGAATTTCCTATATAAAGTGATGAGTAAAATCTCAAACTTCTGCCAATCTTAAAAGTATTAATAGCTTCAGAATCAATAATTAATAATAATTACTAATTTGTCAAAATGGAATTTGCATTGCCACTTTAATAAGAATCCTATATTCCTTCTTCCTGCTCTGAAGCTAAAAAAATGCACAGCAAGTATCACACTGCAATCTTCCATGAGTAAACTAATGTTTTATCTATAGCCACTGAGCTAAAATAGCCAGAGAGCTAAAATAAGTTTCATTATAATTTAAATGAAATCTTTGAATTTGACTTGAGTTTCATTTCTCAGCTAGCTGTTCTTTTACGCACAAGTAATATATTTGATTTGCAGGGTCATTGATTGAACAGCTGACCACAGAGAAGTATGAGTGCATGGTATGCTGTGAGGTGGTCCGAATAGTAGCCCCAGTGTGGAGCTGTCAGAATTGTTACCATGTATTCCACCTGAATTGCATCAAGAAATGGGCACGATCACCAGCTTCACAAGCTGAAGGTTGGTATTTTCTCAAATATATATTTTATATATATTCTATATTATGTATACATATTGTATATATAATGTATGTGATGTATCCTCAAATGTATATAACAGCCAAATTCATGTGTTGCTTATGTAGTGAAAGCTATTAAGAAATATTATTTAAGATAACAATGTGACCCACCTCTAAGGCAAGGCAACCAAGTTCATTGTTAAAGGGATCCCTGGGGGTGGATTAAAGCAAAACAGCACTAAATAACTGATCAAAAAATTTTATTAGAACTGCTTTGAAACCTTAAGTGGAAAAAGACTTAATGGATTTGAGAAGGGATACTGTAGGCATTCTGAAGCATATGATCACCCTAAGAGAGGAAAACAGGAAAGAGAAAAACAGAGGAAAAGAGAGATCTGTCGCCACCCATGGCTCCAGTGACGTGGCAGGGGATCATGGTCCATGGTCGTGATATGCGGTCCAAGTTCATCGGAGATGGAGGCAAGCATACGTATCAGAAATTGGGGGGTTTATAACCTTGATTCTACTAGTACCTCCAGTACTTCCTCCAAGAAGAATTCTGAGTATGCACAGTCTTCTTTCTGGAAGGTTCTGGAAGTCTGGCAGTGTCAAACAGGGGGCTTGAGTGTATGTGCCTGGAAAAATTTTCTGAACAAATGTTCCAAGCTCAGGATTTTGCGGCTGCATGGTAGTGGCTTGTGGTGGAGAGAAATTGGCGTTAAAAAACCTCTCTACCATTCCTTTGTAGTATCCATTCCATACAGCGGCTTCTCCTTTAGTTCAAAGTTTCTCCTTTAGTTAAACAAACTTAAACAGCTTGTGTAAGGCAAAATTTAGCCATAAGCGGCAAATGGTTCACTACAAGTGGTAAAGCCGTAAACAAGTTTTAAACAAGTTTTTCCCTACAGTTCTGTGTATGCCTTATATAATCCTCTAACTCAATTCTTTCCAGTGTTCTAGCTAAACCTAATTTCCAGATTTGAATGGGTAAGATCATTCAATGAAATCAGTGCATCAGGATGCAAAACTCTTGATGTGTTTTTACACATCAAGAAAAACATCTCATTTCTTATCTGTGCTTTGCTGAGCAGTGAAGCAGAAGATGCACTTCATGCATTAGCTGTCTGCTTTTACTCAACCACTTTTTAGTTTGTTTCTCAGATAAAATACTCCTGAAATTCATCCCTCATGCCATGTGATGAAAGGGAATTCAGAGAAAACAGAAAGCTTCAGCCTTTGTCATCAGCTTAAACTGTTTCAGATTCCTTGTATTTTACCACTTTTTGAAACTCTTAAACCAGTGTGTTATGCCCTTCGAATCCTTTACTGTAAGCTAAGGCTGAGTTGCAGCCATGCTCAGTTCAATTGAGTGGTGTAGACGCACTCTGAAGATGGTAATCCTGAAGTAGCAATAATTTTTTTCTGTACCCTGCTTGCTCAGCATTTGCAATTCATTGTGTCATTCTGTATCTCTCTGGGCAGACTGAGGAAATATAGTGTCACCTAGTTCCAAATTTTTGACAGTTGTTTTTCCAGACTGTAAATCTCCTGCAGAAAGGATTGGTTGCAAAGTTCTTTTTGCAGAAGATGCATAGTCAGACTTCTCGGAAGGGCTGGTTGTGAGCTCCAGTTCTCACTTTATTTCAAGGGTGCTTGAGGTATTTACTGTCTTGGTTTGAAAAGACAGGTGTTTTCTAAGGAAGGCAGGAGCCACTCTTGAAAAGGAAAATGCAGACCCCCTCCCTCCGTATTATTTTAATTTTGAAATTCAGAGGCTGTCAGGCAAAGATATGGGAGTAGGAGTAACAGTTATTATGATGGATGTTTTTTTTTAATCCAGTAATACAAAACAATACTGACAGAGTCAGAACACAACCTGACATCCTGTTGGTCACAGTGTTGGTAGCAGTCCAATTAAATGGTGGCTGCAGTCCTCCTGGAGTGACAAATGTGGTTCTGTTGAAGCAGTGATCCTGTAGAAGAGTGTAGTTTTCCTCTGAAGGTCCAGTGGTGATATAAATGGGCCTGGTCTTCCTCTGGGAATCCAGTGGGAAAAGGCTGGCGCTGATTTTCCAAATCTCAGATTACATCCAGGTAGGAATGCTTATCTTCTCTCCCTGGGCAGAGCATCTCACAATGGGATGATCTAATTTTATCAGTCATGCACTGAGACTCAATGGCCTATTAACAGAAGATATTTTCTGGAGGGAGGATTGGTTGTGGAAGAGATAAAGAAAAACTGCCCCACCTGGTTTTAAGTGGTGGCCCAATTAATAGAAGATAACTGCCCCACCTCTAACAGATGGCAATAGAATACACACCCCCAGCCACAACTTGCATTTCCAGCCTAAGTCATTTACCATGAGGTGGGCACAAGGAAGAAATGTGACAATTCTTAGGAGGTTAAAAGCCAAACTTTTATTTGCAAACTTTATAAGCCAAACTGAGAGTGATTGTTGAGTGACTCCCCTTTTTTGGAGTTGATTTATCCAGCTTACTCCTTATCAAAAGAGTAGCTGCTTGCTTAAGGGGGCTTTTATCTTTCAAGACAGTCACCTTAGATGCTTGAATCCTGAAAGCTTTTAAAATAGAAAGATTTTGGGCCATTTGCTTTTTGTGTAAGGATTTCTGGACTAAATTCGTTACTGCATTCTGCATATGAGAAAACTACAGGTAATCATTAACTGAAGTTAAAGGTTGTGGCCTCAGTAGAACTGATACCATAGCTCCAATAAAGACAACAGTATATATATTTTTGATCTGCAGACTTTGCTACCCCATCTTGTTTAGATTTTGTAATCCAGAGTTTATTTGTTTTACCATAGGTTGTTTCAGTATATGTTCTACATTTCAAGCTTTGGATAATGAGGAATTCATTGGAATCCTGGCACTTATTACTGTCTGCTGTAGGAAAAATGGGACACTGTAATCTACTTAACTCCATAATTTGCTGGGTTTTGGAAGGGGGAAAAAAGTTGTTTTGGTTTTTAAAAAATTTTTTAATTAATTAAAATTAATTTTGATTTTAATTGTTTTTTTTTTAATTCAAAAAAAATTATTTTAATCGAAGGACATGATTTCCTTTGATTCTGCAAATGTTATAATGAATTCCAGAAAATCTTACCGAATTCAGCAACCAAAGTTTTCACTGGTATGTTTCACTTCTAGCCTATTTGCTGATGAGTTTTGAATATTCATTTTATGTTTTTGCAGCAGTGTGTCTTGGTTTGAAAGGTGTCTACCAAGGAAAGGTAGGAACCTCCCTTGGTTGGAGGGACCCTTGGTAGGGGAGGGTATGACCCTCTTTCCTCTGAGTTATAACTTTGTAATTAAGGGGCTTTCAGGCAAAGTACAGGGAAAGGAGTAACAGTTCTTGATACTAGTATGTATAACAAAGCAAACAACAACAGCAGCAGAACAAAAAACCAGAAACCCAGTAACAGCCTTCTCTAGGCTGCAGGCACTTTCCCCTTTGGTGCAGTTACGGTTACAGCCGGTGTGGGAGCCTGTTGGCTCCCAACCAGGCAGGGCAGGTGCAATGATTCCCTCGCAGCTGCAAGGGGCGCTGTGGCGCAAGTTCAGCTGTGTTTCCCTCATGTGGTAATGGCGGACAGGCTGGATGTTGAAATGGGCTGCAGCCGGAACGTCGGAGTGACAGTTGGGATGGCAGCAAGCACACCCCCTGGGGTGGCAAACAAATGTAACAGAAAACTTTGGGGTTGTGGTGTGATAAACGAACTGACCAAATTTAAGAACCGTATAATTATCTTTATTATTATGCAAGCAAGAATAAGCAAGGTTCAGCGCTGGGCGGCCAGGAGTCCCCGCTCCTCTTAGGCGCGCGCCTTTCCCCCTTTAAAGTTCGCTTTTTATTGTCCCTTTCTTCCGGATTCCTGGATGATGTCCGTCTTCTGCGCTTGCTCCTCTGGTTGCTAGGGGGTCTTTTTCTGCCTTCTGGTGGTTGTGGGATGAAGGCCCCAAGTCTTCCTCTTTGGCCACTTTCCTTATAAGGCATATCTATAAGTCTAAATTCTACAAGCTAAGCAATTCTTGCAAGGTTAATAATTGTTACCAGATGTGGCAGTATCTAGTTTCAGAGGGTCTCCTATATCTATGGGATGGAATTTGCAAACCAAGCAATTCTAGCGAAGTTAGTAATTGTTACCAGATGTAGCTAGTTACAAGGGGGGGCGTTTTGTAAACAAATCAATTCCTACGAAGTTAAAGGTTTTACCATATGTGACTGCACATAGGTACACATTATATCTTGCTAAACAAGAGCTATTTAGCTATTGTTTTATAATTTAAATTATCTAGCTATTAATGAACAAACGTGTTGTTACTTATTACAGCTGGACCTGAAGTGGTGGGTTAGAGTGTAGCAAAAAAGCCTGAGGTTGCCACAGAAAGCGGTCGGGGCTGGGCAGGGGCAGCTGGAGTTCTCCATAGCTACTGCCACACATAGCAAGAGAGATGTACCTTCCAGGAAGGGGGAAGGGATCAGGGTCCTGGATTTTCCTCTGAGGCACCTGAATAGATAGTGAGGGTCCTTTCCAATCAGATCAGGTGTTAATAAGTTCCCAGTTCAATGGCTGCTCTAATGAACAGAGGCTCACCCACAGTAAGGAAGAAGCAATGCAAGGCTGGGCACTGTAGTGGCAGTGAATTCTCCCCACAGTAAGCCCCTCAACTGTCCTCCTCCGATGCCAAGAGTGAGAGAGAGCTACGGGCTAAACCAAGCTGCTCACCCCCATGCCCTCCCCCGGCAGTATCTCTGCCCTTCCCAGGAGAAAGCCCCTTAGGTACAAGAGTAGCCAGCTGCACCCTTCCCCCACCCTGGCGATTTCTTTTGTCTCTTTTAAGTACCAGTTGTTATTTTCTCTTAGCAACAAATGGGACAAAATTCCATAAGAGAAAGAAAAGGAAGGGGAAAAAAAAAAGGAAAGATCCTGTCTTCCAACTGGTATTTCAGTGAAAATTGCCCTCCTTATAGGGCCTTGCAGCAGCTCTTAACCTCTGTGATGCATAGTAGAAGGCTGAAAGTGTGTGTGTGTGTGTGTGCATAATTTCTCACATAATTTTTGTGATCACAGAATTGGATCAGAGAAATCCTGAATATTTGGATGAAGTAGATAACATCCCTTGTGGGGATCTCATATAGTTTCAACTTCCAGAACAATAGTGACTTGTGTCTGTTACAAGACTATTACAGTGACCTTAGACGGTCACTGTGGTGAGAGAAGGACGAGAATCTTGTTTCTTGATCAGAAGGCTTGATTTATTCATATAAGATATATAATACATTATAACTATACTAAAAAGAAAAAGAAGAGAAGTTGCAGAGAGCTGCTCAGCTAAGAATAGAATAGAAAGAATGAATAACAAAGTTCTGTGTCCAGGGAATCTGTCCCTGAGCTGCTCCTGTGATTGGCCTTTAATGGTACACATGGAAGATGAGCCAATCACAGGGACACCTGCTACATTTCACAGCAGCTGATAACAATTGTTTACATTCTTCTTCTGGGGCTCTGCTTCCTAGAAGATGGACAAATCCCAAAGAAAGGATTTCTATGAAAAAATGTCTGCGACACAAGACAAAAGGAGGTATGGATCCTTTGGGGATAAGGCACAATGCTCAGCAAGGGGAAGCTTTGGCATTAATGAAAGCAAGGCGTTGCCAGGATGGGAGTCCTAGGACACCAACGCTAATTAAATATTGAGATACTATGCAACAGAACACTTATTGGAAGTGAAAAACAAGAGTGTACAGCTCTCCTTTATAATTTGTGCTTGTTAACACATTATATGTATGTTTTGCTCATTCCAAACTCACTGATGTAATGCCTGTCTTATTGTCTGAATTTTGAGATCCAGAGCAGGCCATCAGATTAGCATCAATGTTAAGGTGGGTGCAGTTGCAAAGGAAAGGGAAGTATTCTGAATCACCACCAGTGTAATAAAATGTTCTTACGGCTCTACGTACTTGGATGGGAAGAAGAACTGTCTTAGGTCTAGATTTCTAGGTTCCAGAAACCAGTTCTAGAACTAGGTTACTGCAAAGTCTTCTCCTACTCTACACTGTCTCTCTTCTCAGGCTATATTGAAGATGTCTTCCCTCAGAAACTTCTTTGCCTTCTGTTGTCTTGACAGTCACCTGAAAAGTGACAGCTGGTTTGGCCAAGGCAAATGAAAGAATCTCTTGATTATCTGTGGGGAGTCAAGGCATTGCTCTCTTCTTGGTCTGCTTGCTCTGTGGTGTGTTAAGGAACCTTCCCAGCCATCCACAGGACCCTCTAGCAGTCATACTGTCAACACCTGTTGAAATAAACAGGGCCAGGAGACTTCTTCTCCTTTATAATGCCTTTATTAAAAGTGATCAGCTCAGGATTGGGCGGCTCGGCAGGGCTGCAGTCCCCGTCGCGTCTCCCAGGGCGACTCAGAGGAGGAGGATAAGCGCAGCTCCGTCCACTAGGGGCAGAGCCGGGGGATCCAGTCCTCGTGGGAGCTCTAGGGCGTGAGGTCCCCGTCAGATGTTGATCCTGTGAGCTTCCCAGGTGGCTAGTCCCGGCGTTGGAACCACTCCCTGCTCAGGGCGAGAGGGGCTCCGCATCTCTGCAGGCTCAGCCATCGGCTCCTCATGTCCAGACATCATTTTAGTCTCTCAATTCTTGGGTGGCTCGTTGTTTTTGGGGTTTTTTCCGTGGGTTTGGAGTCGGGGTCCCACAAAGCATGCTGGTCTTGGAGTCACTTTGCATAAACCCCCCCCCCACCCTCTCAGGTGTCTTCACTATGCTGGGAAAAGAGCACAGCCTTGGGGAAGGGCCATCACCCCACCCCAGCCAGGGCCTTTACCAATACAAAAGGGGTGATAAGCTACCACGACCCGTGATTACAATAACAAAACACGCAGAAGCTTGGCAGGGACAGAGATCTGGCTGCCTTTTTGTAACTTTTTCTCACCAAAAAAATATTAACCGAATTTTTGTTCATAACACCTGTGAAGGGAGGCCAAAGCCCCTTCACAATGGACAGCTGGAGTGAGCCAGTGGGTGCTTCGCTTGAATCCCTGCTGTGCGGAAAGTCACGATGTGAAAAGCCAGTGTCCATAAAGGAGACAGAGCAGTCCTACAACTTTATTCAAACGAAGCGAGGGAGTCCACTACGCCATACCCCCATGGGGGTCTCTTGAGTTTTTGTAGGATGCAGCCTCTTTTT
Organism: Zonotrichia leucophrys gambelii; assembly: GCF_028769735.1. Lineage (NCBI taxonomy): Eukaryota > Metazoa > Chordata > Aves > Passeriformes > Passerellidae > Zonotrichia > Zonotrichia leucophrys. The sequence continues at coordinate 58,162,501 of NC_088171.1, forward strand.
ATCCTAAACTCCCAGCTGCATGTTGCCCTCCTTTCCCCATTGAGTTGAGGTGCTAGGAAGGTACAGACTTCCCAGACTGCCTACTAAATATTCTCTCTTGGATGTGTATACTCCCCCCCACCCCCATCACACATTGTATGACCATTAAAACTAACTGTAAGCCCATCCTAGGTGGAGAAGCTAATTTCTGTAAGTCTGTTATTAAGCCTGTGCATTTTCCCCCAAAGTTCAGAAATTCAAGCTGTGCTTGGCTCTGCACAAACTTGAGTGGCTTGATGTTTGTAATGACCCGTACGCCCATTCTTCCAGAACCTGATTGGTCGTTTCAGATCAAGCAGTTTGTGAAGAAGTTAATACGCGTTTCTAGTATCATTATGTTTATAATGACCCCCACACCCATTCTTGCAGATCGAGTCATTTGTGAAGACATTTTTCTCATCTTTATTTCTACAATGTAGACTGTCAGCAGCACTCAGAACTAGAGAACGGATTTTTATTCTATCTTAGAGAGATCCTGGTCAGGAGGAGGAATTTTGCTGGGCATTACTTTGCCATCAAGTGGAAAGATTCTTTCCTTAAGGCAACAAGCATTTTACTAACATTTCTTGAAGGAATGTGACCTTAAGGTATTGCATAGCTAAGGTCAATCTGACAAAAAATACCTTCACTACACACAAGATCTTTGTTTAATAAGGGGAAATTGTTGTCGCTTGCCCTTTTCATTCTTCTGCTTCTTTTAAAAACTGATGTACTATGGGAAGTAGTGTTAGAAGATGATAAGCTAGCAAAGAAACTGAGCAAGCCATGGCGAGTGTTGCGCAACACACTGCTTCAGCATGTCTCTGAGCGCAAGGCAGCAGCCGCAGCTCGGCGTGCCTGCAGGGTTGTGCCGCTCCGAACTCGGCATGGGCACAGCCGCGGTAGCGGAGGCAGCCGCGGGGGGGAGCGGAGCCACCGCGGGGGGAGTGACCCGCGCGGCCACGGGTGCAGTGCACGGAGTGATTCAGCGTGCCGGCGAATTTCGCGAAACAAAGAGCCCAGCGCAGGGGGGTCGCCCACTCTGACACAAGCGCCGCGAGACCGGAGCGCTTTTCCAGCGGGAGCACTTCTCCCTCCGCCCCGCAGCCGGCAAAAGCTTCAGTTTTAGACCTAACAGCCGTAATAAATGTGACTTGTCAACAAAAGTAAAGATCCCTACTGCAATTAAGAAACCAGTGATAATAAACAAGCGATACCAAGGACCATTACTATCAAGACGTTTCTCACCTAAGTTAAAAGGACTTTTTGTTTTTCCTACCAGAGACTGTGAGAGACGAATCAGCGAATCAGCGTGGTGAATGCGTGAGTCAAATTTCGGCCGATTTGGCTTAGCGTCCGTTATGCTTTCTTAAAGTCACCTGTATTAACATAGACTTTAAACATCAAACATGAAATTGTATTTTGAAAAATTTAAAAATGTTAAAAATGTGTTAAAGTGATTGTATAAGTAAGATGAGTGTGCTTTTTGTATTCTTTGAGCTTTGCTTGGACGTGGTAAAGGTAACAGCAAGCACTGAATTCAAAAGAATTTTTCCACAGGTATACCTTGACAAAACTTCTTATGTTTAAGTGCATTCAGGTCTAAAAATGCTGCAGCAAACACGTGAAGAAAGTTGTTTTAGTTTAATATTTTAGAATTAGGCTTGTAAGTAAGTAATAGTAAATGTTATATTCCATTTTTATAGTAAGTTTTATTTGTTGTTAAGTAGTTTAAGTTAAATTATCTGTTAAATGCCGTTAAATGTTAAATACTGGTAAGGTTAAGTTCTGTTAAGTTTATCTTCTGTTAGGTTTAAGTGCTGTTCAGTTTAATTTCTGTTACATTTAAGTGTTATTAAGTTTAAGTAAAGTTAGATTCTGTTAAGTTTAAATTATATTAGGCTTAAGGTATGTAGAATTTAAAGGTAAGTTTTGTTGAGTTTAATTTTTGTTAAGTTTAAGTAAAGATAAGTTTAAGTGATGTTAAGTTTTGTTAAGTTTAAATATTTTAAGTATTTTAAGTTTAAGTACTATTAAGTTTAAGTGATGTTAGATAGATTTATACTTTTATGATAGGCGTTTATTTTATGACTTGTGTGCAAAGTGTTGTTGTGAACATCAGAGAAACTTTAGTTAAAAAGGACAATCAGCATTTGTGAGTAAAGCCGTTCCTGTTTAAAGTATCTGTCGTACAGCATATCTTACAAATAGTGATAGCCTTTTTGGTTTGTCTCCCTAGCTTAGATCCCTTGTAAGAAAGAAACCTTGCTTGCTGAGAATATTGTTTAGTCATTAAAATTGCCTATTCTTGTGTTGCAAAGAGTGTGACACAGTTAGCCCATAGAACTTTTTTTTTTTTTTTAATAAAAACAGGGGAAATGTTGGGAATTTGGCTGGCTAGAGACTGGAAAAGTACAAAGCCGTAGCTAATTCCAAGTCCTGCACCTGCTAGATAGTGTGTCCTTGGGCCTAGCTGTAGTATGATAACAAATAGTGAAAGAGACATGAGAAAAGAGAGATGTAACCCCTAAGGAATGAGGAAGAGTTCATGGTATAGTTTAACCAATAGATTGTTTGGCTTACAGAATATTCATAAGCTTATTATTTGCTGTATAAGTGTTTGATGCTTTCTTCAATAAACCGGACCTGTGATGAACCAGCTGGTGTCCGGGTCCCCTTCCTACGACACTGATGTTTAAGTGGTGTTTAATTTGTGCCCTTAAATTGATAGAACAAACATTTAAGTAATTTTGTCCCTTCTTTGTAGAGAAGGTAGTTTCACTGGCATCTTCATTGTGACTGTAAGGATTGGAGAAATTTGAGGTATTACAGCTGTCTCTTTCTGTTCTGCCCATCGGCTCCACTTCCAAGTGTACCAGATCCACACCAGTCCAGTGCTGGCCTCTAACACAGCACTTCTAAACTTCTGAGTTTCAGTGATCAGAATAGAAGCTAACAAAAATGTTGGTAAATAGTTTCAAGTAAGGAATCTTTTTATCCCAGAAGGAAGGAGAGAATAGCAATTACTGAAACAATCTCTAGTGAGAGAGAATGAGGTGTCTTATGTGTGGTGTCTTGTCTTGATTCTGCTTAGACAACTGTCCCTGCGGTGTCTTTGGTTGGAGTTCTGCCAAATTCACTTCTGTTCATGAGTAGATTCAGGAAAGTGGAATGTTCTTTCTGTAGGATCATCCTCATTCTCACTTTCCTTAGTAATCAGGATTTTAAAGGAATGCTTACAGGACCACTTCTTACCAATGTGTATGCCAGGAGCCATCCTGCTGTTATTCTATATTGCTGTAATGGCACCTGAATCCTGGAACAAAACTTTTATTACTCCTGATTTTGGAGGAGGGCAACCATGCATGTCCCTTGTGGGTGAACATACATTAATGTGCTTTGACCAAAGATAATCAATAACGATGAAGAAGGAACTATATCTTGCCAAGGCTGTTTTTAATAGGTTCCTATTTTTTGGGGACCTTCCCTATACTCTGGAGAAAGTGTTGCTTGTAGAGGACTAGGCATCCAGCTCCAGGGAAGTTGTTGATAGAAGAGGTCTTCTGTTAGCCTCGTGAAGTTTTCGGGGTAGACTTATCTTCACAGCTTTTGAAAACATGACATGGAGTAAGAATGAAAGAACTTGTTAATGCCGTAATTAAGTATGATGTACTTAATTACTATACTGTAATCTCATAGGGAATCCTGTAGTATTTAGTGTGCTGGGTTTAGGAGGAGCCACATAAGGTGCTTACTGTTTTGTCAGTAAATATGCCTTTTAGTTGCCTACTGCCTGCTTTTGCCTTCTTCCTTACACTTCTCTCTGAGTTGCTTCTTCTAAGTTCCTTTAGTTTCTAGCAGTCAAAAGAAAAAAAAGTCTTGGTCAGGAAATGCAAATTGGTCTTGACCATGAATATGAGAGTATATGCCTCGTGCCACTGTTGTAGAGCTGCTCAGCCTATAATTGTACATATCTCTACAGCAGTCTTGGTGGCACAGTAATATGAGCCAGGTTAAAGAGGGGTGTGAATAAGCATGAAGTAATGGAAAGAACAGACATGCATTAGGTTTGCATTTTTAGACTGTCTAGGCAGTCTGCAATATGAATAATTTCAATTTGTGAAAATAATTTCCATTGTACATGATGACGAGTAACATAAGTTGTTCAACCCAGTTGAAGGTGAACCAAAGGTGTGCCTCTCGTTGCACTGCAATTGTCTTGTCGTAGGCAAAGTTTCCTGTTTGCAATCCCTTCTGCTTTCATAACATGAAATTATCATGAATCTTGGTCAGTTTTCATAAGTGAAGAATAATTATAAAATCACAGATTTAATAATTTACCAGCACTGAATTGATTCAGTTAAGAGAGACAAAAGTGTTAATCAGTTTTTTTCTTTTTAATATCTATATATAGGTATAAAAACATTCTCTTGTCTGTGACCTCTTTTGTGTTCGCTAGCGCTCTCAGACTCATATTCTTAATGGCACAATATGTACTGAATTGGGGAAAATTAATGTTGCTTTTTTCCATTTTACTGTTCTTCCTCTACTGCTAATGCACCCTCCTGAAACACAGAAACAAGATAACTACTATTTATTAAAATAACTTGAAGAAGAATGTAAATGAATATATTAGATTATTCTGGTTTATATAACACTGATTTTATCTGAATGGGGCAACACTAAATTTGTCTTCTACAAAACGCATAAACTTATGAGAGGATAGTGAAAAGGAAAATGCAGGTAGTGATTTGTGTGAGGTAATTACGTATTCCTTACCAATTTCCCTCTCTTAACACTTTTTTTCCCCTCACAGCTTTAGATATGGTGAAGTCTGTGTTCTAGCCGTATATCTTATAACAGGGCGTATGATAATAGAAAAATTGGGAGTTTAAAAACTTGCATGCTTCAATATGAGGTTGTAGCCGGTTGAAATGAAATATTATGGCTGTGTTGATATCAATACTGTATAAAATGTATTCTTATGAATGTGAATTTTTCCACTTGTGTTTTCTCACAAGTGGAAAAATTAATCTATTTGCAACTGTGTTAAAATACAAAGTAGAAGAACTTATTCTAGGCTTGTGGATTAGGTCTTTTATTTACTTCAAGTCATTTTTTTTGTTTTTTTTACCTACAGATGGCAATAGCGGTTGGAGATGTCCAGCTTGTCAGAATGCTTCTGTGCAAGTTCCTAAAACTTACACTTGTTTCTGTGGTGAGTTTCTCACTTGCTTTTGCAAAGAAAATAGTTTTGTCATTTTGATTCCTTTCTCTTAATATGAATTTGAGTATTGGTGCTTGTTTGCTTACACACCTGAAACACAATTTTTAAAAAATTTTATTAACACTGGAAGGTGGCTGCACAGGGAATCATGCATGTTCTACTTGAGAAATGAAAAGAAAATAGTAAGTCCCAAGTGGTAAATATGTTCATATCATTATGTAGAAATAGTGATTTTTATGGAATAATGATAGATTTTGGCTGGTATCTTGTGAACTTTCCTTCCGTAGAAGGAACAGAATAACCTGCATGCTTACGTCTTTGTGGCAAGACCAAAATAATACACAACTCAAGGATACAACTACCTAAACCTTTAAATTGATTTACCAATTTTGTGATTTATGTTGTTCAGACACACATGGAGCTTAAATAGGAAAAAAATGTTCATGCTTTTCAGACCTCTGTGTAGATATGTGTTTAATAAAAAAGGTTAATGGCATGAGTATAGCACTCATTAAGCCATAAATATAAAACAAAAGGGAGAAATTATGTTACTTAATTGCATAGATAAGAATAAGTTTTGTTTAGAATCAGTACTTCTGTGATCTGTATTGTTTTCACATAGCTTTCTTTTCTTTAAATCAGTCACTGGAAGCTTTCACCTCACTTTCTAGAAAACAGTGTTCTGAATTTGAGACAGAAACTGTGTCAGTCAACTTGTCTAAAGAAGCAAGATTTGCTAAAATAGAGTTTTATCTTTTTATCTAAATGTGTTAGTGAATCAGTTAGAAGCAGTGCAATGCAGTTAAGGCAGAGGTTTTGTACAGCAATGTGTGAAACTTTATTAATATAGGGATAATAATTCAGTTATTAGAGATAATAACACAGGCAGAATGAATTGACCATGAATGAAAATTAGAGTTTTTATAAAGTCTAATTTTAAAAAATCTAACAGACAGGACATCTGTCTGTTAAATAGGGAAGAAATTCTCCTTAGCCTAAAGACGTTTCATGGTTAAGGAGATCTACAGTAAGAACTTTAAATTGTCTGCAGAATTATTACTCCCATAGCAGCATGTAGTAACATAAGAGTTCAGTCTTCTGCAGATAATTTTACATTAATGATATATAATTTGGACATCATCAGTCACTTATGTAAACCTGTCTTGTATTTGATGCAAAGTACTAAGCATGTGCTGGGTGTGGCTAAGTGTGATTTTTTTTCCCACACTTTCACCCATGAGGGAATTCCTGTCTTATTTTTCTTCTGAAGCTTCAGATCTTTCTGGGGACTTTCCTGTGTATTCAATTAGTTTAATTGAAACTCTGGTGAATAAATGCTATCTGTAGTGTTTTTTCATATTTTTCTAACTTAATACTGTAGAATATACAGAGGTATATTAAAAAAATTTAAATTATGTGACTATGTCACCAAAAATACATTTTCTTGTTGGTTTTGATTGTCACAACTCAAATTTGCAACAGTGGCTTAGTTGTTTCCCTGTTAATTTGATTCCTCTCTTGCAGAAAGCCAAGAGAGTGTTAATGATGGCAATTAACCTTAACCCTGATGACCCTGCACTTAGAGCTGTGAGATTTGATGATAATATCTCAGATTAATGAAAATATGGTTTAGTGCTTATCTGAAATATAGAATACTTTAAGCTAACATGCTTCTTGTTTAAGACTTCATTAATCAAAATTCATTAACCGTTAATACTTTTATTAATGTAGAGTCTGCGTCTTTTTATAGAAGTGACTTTCATAATTTGCCCACTTATTTAATTCCCTATTCCCCATCACCATGCCAGGTAGATCGTACTTTCTGGAATCAGTATCTTTTAGTCTGTTCCTTTTTTTTCCCTTCCCTGCTGCATTGAGACAGCAAGGGAGTTTCACCCTTCAATTTTCTTAGCTACTGTGCAGCCTGACCAACTGCAGGGGGCTTTTAGTTTTCATGTACTTTATCAGTTTAATGTATCAGCTACCTGCATGTCTGCTGATTGAGAGTACAGAAGGAAAGAGTATTCTGGAGCTTGCCATTCCAATGGCACATTCTTTTAAAAAAGCTGAGTATGTATCAGTACAGAATAACATAAACATTTGTGTAATTTTTTTGTCAAAGAAGACTGCTTGCCAGTATTTAAAGTACCGTTTTTTCTCTTTGGTATGATATTTTTCACAAATGCTGTCTGGTATTCAAAGCAATAAACACCTTTTTGTCTTTGACATGGTTTAGGTAAGGTGCACAACCCTGAATGGAATAGAAATGAAATCCCACATAGCTGTGGGGAACTTTGTGGAAAGAAGAGGCAGTGTTTGGACTGTCCACATCTTTGCAACATGTAAGTAAATGTTTATTATATAAACACTGAAAATATTTAGAGAAAATTTCTGAAGACTATATTTGCTTATTTTTTATTCCAGGATATGGTTAGAGATTTAGAACCTACAGAGGTTTATAGTTCAGCTGAAGCCTGAAAGAAATGAAAAGGCTGAAATGCTTTTGTGTTGGTATGTCTAAAGTGAGTTCATATGAGAGCATGAACAGGATGTCTACAATAGTTGTAGCAACATTTCTATCATATTTTAGGAACTGAACCAGCTGTCTGACTTGGTTTCAAGAATTTTCATTGAAGTAAAGAAATAATAGTGTCTGAAAATAACTCTAAACATGTCCAGTGGCCCACCAAATTTTTCAGGTGCTGTTATTCATGTAAAAGTGTTTGAATATCTTAATTTGGGATTAGTGCTACTTGTTTAAACTGAAAGAGCACTTCTTTCCTCTGTTTATTTTTCTTCTTTTTTTGGCTTGCAAACTGTTGAGGATAAAAGGGCATTTGTATTTTTTTATTTGTTGAGACCATCAGATAGTTTAACCAGAATCCCTCGTGGAAATTTTAATCAGTATATGTAACTCAGATTGGTTCTGCTAACATTTTATTAGTATAATTCAGTGAAGAGAGGCAAAGGAAGTGTCGTGGTTTGGAATGGGAGGAAAATTTTGGGAAGTGAGGCAAAAGCTTTTTGTGTAACTGACAGTGTGTTGAACCACTAAGAAACTGGACAGGCTTCTGTAAAGACACATTAAAGACGGAAGAAACCCAGGAACTTTTTCTTTCCCTTCCGCTCAGGAGTGAGGAAACAGGGCTGGGCGGCCCCTGCCATGGGGCTGGGCCAGTCCTACTGCGGGGTTGAGTCCCCTTCCCTGGGCCACCTGCCAGCCCTCGACATCGGCTGCTGAGCAGGGAGAGGGGAGTACCGTGGGGCTGGATGGAGCCGGCCTTGCTAACATCTGATTGCCTACTACACCCTCTGCCCCCCACCCCATTGCCAAGAGCCCAGCGGGGCCCCAGAAGCAGCCCCAGGCTGGTGCCAGGATTTTACTCCTGTGGAAGCTGCCCTCAACCATCGGGCAGGGGGAACGAGAAGCCACCCCCCACCCCCAGTGTGCTGCTGCTGGGTTCTAGCCTGGCTGATTCAATTTGATCCGAGCCGAGCCGCTTCCCTAATTACAATTCCCCCTAATTAAGACTCCTGCCATCTTTAGCGCCCAGCCCGATGCCAGCTGGGTCCAGGTGGGATGTTCACCCTTTCAATGCTTTAATCCTCCCTTGAGTGAGAGAAAGGAACAAGATGCAAGCATGTAAAAGAGCAACATGAGAACATCATAGTCAGTGAGGAAGATTTAAGTCCCAGATGGGAGGGAGGGGAAGATGCCTTGATCTTACAGCTCAAATTCTTTTGTAAGCTATGGAAAAAACCCTCTTTTTCCTTATAACACAGGAAACTATGGGGAGATGAAAGGATTCACATTATAGATACCAAGTAAAGATCTCAGTGCCAAAATAAGCAGATGTTAAAGTAGCTGTAATCCCATGAGGAGTTTGAGCAGAGAAAGAGAGAGTAGTCCTGTGCCCTCAGGAGAAGAAAGAGAAGATCTCTGTTCCCAGGGATGAAGATGGTGTTAGAGATAAATAATGAGAATTTTTACCTTTGAACAACTCATCTTTAAAACAATACCCATAAGTCAACATGGCCTATTGACAAGCTGTGGGAAGACTTGTGGAAATGGGAAGGACTTCACGATAACAGGATTCCCTGGGCATCTCTTAATTGCGATGAAATGGAGAGCCATGAGAGAACTGTTTTTTTCCTCTTGTGAAGAAGTCTTCATAACCTTAACAAGAGGGACTTCTCTCCCTAAGTGAACTGAAGAAAGACTATTTTAGAGGTGGTAAACTGGCTAGAAATTTTAGGCTTTCTTTCTTTACATTATCAGTGGGAAAAAAAAGGTTGTGGGGGAAGAAGAAGGGTTCGGAAGGGTTTGTTCTGATTCTTACTACTTTTTTTTCTTTTAATTACTTTTAATAAAATTTTCTTTATACCCCTTTAAAGGTTTTGAACCTACTTTACCTTTCTCCTAATCCTATCTCACAGCAGGAAATGAGTGCACTGGTAATTAACCAGCACTGAAGCCCACCACACTCATCAACACATTGGTTGGGAAATTTTAAAATTAGGAAAATCTTAAATTAACAAATCCAGACCACTACAGGAGGGCATCTCTGTTTTCAGCTTTGAAAGTTTTACGTTTTTAATATGTTCTTTTTTAATGTATAAAATGTTTCTTGCTTGTCAGAAACATAAATTATATGTTGTTCCTATTGTAAACTTCAGTTTCCATGGAAGTTGGTCCTTAACATCTGTTCATATTTCTGGTTTTGGAAATTTTTGATAGAAGCAGTTTTCTGCTCTTGGTCAGAAACTTCAGCCATTCCAACAGATTGTCGCTCGACACTTTTTTCAAGATTTGCTAAAGCTCAGAACTTTACTCTGAACTTTGTATTTAATGTTTTCTGCTTCAAATGTATTTCAACATTTTATTGAATGTCAGAATAATTCTTTAATATTTGTTTCCCATACCTGGAAATGTTAATTAGACAGCTTTTTGATATTAGACTTAATTTATATTTATGCGTTATGTATTTATGCATGGAGATTTATGTTTTATTTCATATAAGTGTCATGGCTGTTTTCCTAATTTACTTTCAGCTTTCAGACTACACTTGAGGTAGCTGATACCCTGAAGAAACACTGATTCTCTTGGAGACCACTGGCACGCCTCCATCTCAGGAGAGGCATATGTTCATGGACATATCTTTTGCCCAGTCAGAAATAAGCAGACTTCTCAACCACTTTGAGAACTCTGTGACTGCAATTTCTTGCCTGACAAACTTTCTTACAGGGCTTGGAAGCAGATGTCTTCTCTTCTTTCCTGTCCTAGTCTACAGAGATTCAGTCTTTGGCATTCTCTTCTAGAAAGTCTTCTGAAGAGTAGTGACAATACTGTGACATTGGGGTGCTACAAATTTTTAGTCTCCAAATGTCTGATGTGCATAAAAGCTGTGAAAATTGTGTCCCAATTTGTGACCAGTTGTAGCATATTTAAAAATGTTATTATTCAGCTTTGTTTTACATTAATAAAACCATGATGAGATTATCCAGTCCTGGAGGTAGGGCAGCAGTAGGCATGCAGATAATCTATGTTCCTGACACTTGAACTTAGGATGGTGAACTAGAGAGGAATGCACTTTCAACATCAGCGTTACCAGTTTTGGATGTTCGTCATATTTTGGACACTTCTTTCTCCCATATGGGAATCTTTGGTGTCTGTGAGGACACAGGCCACCATCAACTGCTGTATCAAAAAGCAAGCAGGATCTTTGTTCCCTCTTGCTGTATCAGTGGTGGAGTTAGAGATGCAGGGCTTTAGTATTTGAATGGTAAGTCTCAATCATGATGTATGTCTGGGCAGAGATTTTCCTCAAGAGAGTGCTCTATTTCATGATTCTTGCTTAAGTTTAGATGATCTCAGAACTTGCAAGCATTTATTTCTTTCCATTGTGGATTTGCTGTGTGCCATTTTCCCCTCCTCCCAGATGTTCTCATAAGGTGATAATGTTTGATCCAGAACTGTCATTTGGTTTGCAAATATCCTAAAAGCTGTTTTGTTTTTGCTTTTCAACACCACACCCCATTTTGGTGAAAATAAGTTAAGGTGATTTACACTGCCAATTGACAGGAACGATTTAAAGGACACAGACACCAATGGAAAGAATGGTCTTCTTATTTTACAATGAATATTAAGATAATACAAAAGTAAAATTATACATTCAGTAAAACACGTACTTTGCTCTAGCAACAAGCAAAAATAAGCAAGGTAGTGTACGTAGTCATTACTTTGTGAGAGAAAGGATAGTGATCGAGAAAGTTAGATCCGTCATCATTTGCCTAAATACTTCACCGTCACCCAGAGTCCGTAGTTGCTGGGAAGCTCTGTTTCACAGTGAGGACCTGAAGAACCCTTCCCAGCAATTAGCAAAACCCTACATGGTGAGTCCACCCGTAGGTGAGGCCTGCAAATTTGCCCTGAAAGTGGGTCCAGCTTTTATAGGTCCAAATCAGCAAGTCAATGTGACTTGAATGTATTTTTAGCACAGGAACACCTGAATCTGGTGGCGTGCTTGCTGACCAGCCAGGGCCAGGGCTTGGCCAGAGCCCACGCCTTGGCTGGGAGGGTTTTCCCCTAAAATACCCTACAAGCAAGCCTCTATTCATGTTAGCTGGGAAAATTTCTTAAAATGATACATTTCTTGCTGGTAACTACAGAAGGTTATGTGAAAGTTTTTAAAGCAGGGGTTTGGTGTTAAGCAGTGGGTATAAGCTCTTGGTCATCTCTTTTTAGCTAAATAATACTGATGGTGTCAGTAGCCACACAGTGCTTGGGATCCATCTAGTAAGTCAACTCTTGCTTAGGCCTACTGCTCAGGCCTGAGTACATCAACTGGTTTAGCAATGGGGAATGCTTTGCCAACCTTTTGCTAGTGTTGTGCTATGGCATGCATAACACTTCTCAAGGTGAGTTCTCTTCACATTTTTAGTTTAAAAACACTGACATTTATTTTACAGTGTTAGGTTCTACATCACAGAAACATCTAGCTTAACCTTCAATAAAATGTTCCTGATAATAAACTTCTTAACAAAGCAAAACTTCTTTTAAGTCTCTGAAGTTCTCCCTGCCAGCTGAAACTATGCAGGGCCTTGAGACCATTTTAAAAAGGTCTTACAAAGGCAGTTAATGAAATTTCTCTCTGTCAGACAATACCCTTTTTCTGATCCAGAGATCGGGCAACTGAGAGGTGTTTTAAAAACTTTTATTCCATTTTCAGTCTCATGAGAAGGGTGAGACAATACAGATGTCATAATTCACGTCATCACATTCAGAAGCCAGCTATTTCCTAATTACAATACACTGTGTTTCTTGGCCTATCAGCTTTTTGCTGCACCATGCTGTAGGTGCTTTAAAGCCAATCATCTGAAACTACCTCTCATGAGTCCTAGTACAAGGCATCTTTCATAGCTGTATTTCTCCAAAGTATCTAGTCTTACTTGCCAGGCCATCCATTGAAACTTTTTCTTCTAACTTTATTTCTCTCTCAACAATATCTGTCCTATTTCCATGGCATTTCTAAGTCAACATTTCTTCTCTCAAAGTTTGCATACAGATGCATACTGTGTGGGCCTTCTGTCAAGCCCTGAGAGCTCTACAAATCCATTTCCCACATCTCTCTGTTAATTTAAATTTTAGTCACTGGATTTCTTTCATACTTCTTTGCTGCTGTAATCTTCTCTACAGCAGTAGAAGTCCCCTTTTTGTTCTGTTATAGTATGTAATACTTTCACTGTCAGGCAAATGGAAGTTTAATTTTTCCTCTGTCTAGATGTATCTATCTTCACAACTTTTCCTGTATGCCAGTTCTCTAGAGCAGCAGCAGTAAATTGCAAAATAATCCTCCATGGTAATGGTAGATAATGAAGGTTCAGTTTAAAAAACCTCTGCATTCACCAAACAGAAGTTAATACTGAAGTCTTCAACCTTTTTGAGTTCAGTTTGCAACATTGTCAAGTCATTTAACTTAGTTTTTTGCTTAATCCAACCAGGACTAAAACTCTAAAGGTATCACCCGTCTTTATCATCTAAGGAGCATTTTCTGCACTTCTTGTGCATGTCTATGCTGAATGAAATCTGAATTTCAGTCTTAATTGTTGTTGTATGGATCAAGTGTGTCCTAGAGCTGTAGTCATACTGTAGCTTCTGTCTAAACTAATTTGTACCAGAGACTTTTGCATGTGTATCTGTAGGGATGCATAAGGAATATTTATTTCAAAAGTCAGTAGTTTGATTTCAAAGCATTAGTTTTTGCATTACTAGAATTTTTCTGTTCTTATTAACAAAAGGTCAGAAAATTGTTTCAGAAACATACATTGTCCAAACTTTCAGATGTCTGAAAATTGTCTGATACTGTTCTAACAAAAGGAATCTTGCTGTAAGACTGCGATCTATTAATACTGGTACTTGCAACTTTAAAATGTTTGTGATCAATGTAAATTGTTGTTGTGTGATACAGTATTATCAGAAAGTGTGCCAGGAGTGGGTTATGGAAGAGAACTTAGCATTGCTTGTGTATGAGAATGTTGAGAAAATAATACACCAGGTAAAAAACTTAACATGACAAGACTTCCGAAGATGATGTGCCTTCTTACTTTTCCAAGTTATGACCTAGATTCTAATATTTTGAATTCATATTTACTTTAATCTGATTCTTAGTTCTTAAGTTGGCATCCAGCCTTCAGAATCCTACATGGGTCTGTGAGAATTGAAGTCAAGACAGTGCAATACACAGTGCAGTCCTTATACGAGAGGTTTTCTTGTAAGATAGGTTTTCTTGTATGTTGCAGAATGCATGTTAATTCTCATTGTCTGAAGTTCCACAGTGTTGTGTTGTGTTTGTTTTACTCTCCCCTTGCTTGATTTGTTCTCCCTTTGTTTAAAGTTGGAATGTTTTGTTTCCCCCAAGTTGTAATGGTTCTGCCCAGGTTCTCCCTCCTCTCCCAGTTAAATGCCCGTCTCTCTGGTCCCCATGGCACCCAATGTATCCAGTTGTACTCCTCCCGGGTTACCCTGACAACTTAATGTATCCTTTCCCCTATTCCTCCCCAGGGCCCTGCCAGTCACTCCCTGCTCACTCCCTTTCTCCAGAAGCTTCTTTCCAGGGCTTGGAGTGATTGGCTCCGGGACCGGGACTGCTCCTTTAAGCTGTACCCATTGGGCTCCCCTGCGTGGCAATCTCTCATACCCCCCTTCCTTCTGGATTCCCATTGGTCTCTGTATTGGTTCCACCCCTACCACCCACTCCCTTTATAACCGCAAGTATCAACCCTCAAATTCGCTTGGTTTGTTGGCTTCCCTGGGTGCCCTTAAAGCTGCACTTTTCCCCAGGCGGAGAGCGCTCTTTATTCCTGTTCATCGCAGAGATTCCGGGTCTCGTCCGCACATGGCAGCACCTACAGCCATAGCGCTGGGTGTCTGCTTGAGGTGCTCTCCCGAAGCCCAGCTGTCGGGACAAGTGCCCCCCCGTGCTGCTAGCAGCTGCTGGCCAGCTAGCCTGGGCGAGTGACATCTAAACCGCTGCACCGCTGCACCACAGTACAATTTTAATAAATTTTCTTTCTTCTTGCTTTACTGTGTAAGCATCCAGTTTTTCTTTTTTTTTCCCCTTTCCTTGTGCCTGCTGTGGTGCTTTTTCAACTCTTCACTGTGTCATAAAACTGATTTATCAAAAAACGGAGGGGTATGGTGGTTTTCGTGGTTTGTTTTTTGGATTTGCTTTATGTGATGGGGGATTTCTCATTGTTTTTAATTGGCTTATTGTGCAATTGCTTGGCTTTAGTGTTACAGCTGGCATAGGTTGAATGATAGGTTAGGCCTTATTGTCAGCTAGGAGTGGTAGAGGAAGAAAGGAAGCCAGACCACTGTTGACAAGCTGGAGGCATGACTCAACTATATTGCATATGACTGTAGTAACTGGTGTACTAATTAGTACTTCTATAGTTACTGTCCTTGAGGAATTCAGTAGTTACCATGTAACAGGGTAGTCTGTGTTTTTGGAGTTTTCTGATATTTCTGAGTTTTTTCTTTTGGCTAAGATTTCTGTGCTGGTCAGTTCTGGCTAGTAATAATTGCTCCAAATGAGAGCTGCTGTTTTTGCAGATGAAGAGAACTGGGAGTTGGCTAAGGAAGAGTGCAGACTAGATAGTTAAGTATAATTTCACAAACCTGGGCTTGTCTGTGCCCAACTAAGGTCTTACATGCAGATAAGGAACATCTAGTTTTTCTTGAAGTAGGAGGTAAGGTCTGATATATAAAGGACTGGAATTGATGACACCTGCAGGAAATTGCCCTTGACAGTAAGAAGAAAACTGAGGCATACTTACTATGTCTCCCATGTGTTGCCTTACAGGAAGAGGAGGAACACCTCTTACTGGTGGCACTAGAAGCGCTGAGTTCAAAGATAAAATCATCAGCTCAAAAAATGAAATTATTAGAGAAGTTTTTATCTCTGTTGTATTTAAGATCACCAAGGAAATAATTACGTTAATGCTTTGGACATAAGATGATTGTTTTGGGTGTTATCAATGATGAACACAGTTGAGTTGATGCATGTTTGCTGGTGAAAATCAAATATATCAAATGTGTCAGTAGCAGAATTGATTTGTTAGTAGTACTGTTGATTTGACAGCGGCAAGAATACAGTTATTCTTTCAACATTAGTGGTCTTTGAGACTGATGCAATTGTAATAATCAATTTTTTTTTTCTTGTGTTAAGATTGCTTTCACACCCTGCAGGAGGGAGTGTAGGAGTCCTGTATAATGTTTTGATAATGCCCTGGTGTTAGCTCATGGTGGATTGTGTCTCTGCGAGTGTAATAAAGCTCAAGTTAAATTCGCTTTTTTTACTTACTTCTAAGTCTGTGCCACCCAGGACCGTGCCCTTCGTGCCCAGCCTTTGTGACAAAAACATGTGAATGTGGACAAACAAGGTAAGAATGCTTCTACTATGCAGACATAATTTTAGTTATTATAGACATAAGAACAGTTTAAAACTCTGTATACTAATTTTTTTTCTTATGGTTTATTAAAAATCTGCTGTACAAAGTTTAATCTGAGCTGTGACTTGAATTTGTGGTTAAAATTATTTGGAGAATTTTATATTTTGAAAAAATGCAGTTGTAATTTTTCAAGAAAGAAAGTAAAAATAACAAAAAATACTTTTCAGTTTATGATACATGTAGCTGAATTGTTTGAACAGTCTGTAAGTTGATTCAATTTTGAAATCTCGTATACTAGTATTTATTAATTTTATTTGCTAGAAGACTCCAAGAATTTAATAGAAAAAATGTTCATGTCTTTTCTATCTGAATGAAATGAGATTTAAATTACTTAATTTCAGAAATAATACTTTCAAAAATAATGTGGTTTTCTCAGAAACTGTACAGAGAAGTCTATAGTGTATTTCAGACGTGGAAGCTATCTTTTCCTTACATGTTTGGTGCATAATAGTGTCATTGCCAATAGCAATGTGGTGCTGCCTATACTATGTGTGATCACTCATAATCAGTTGGCCTGAGTCTTTAGAGTCCCTTTTGCTCATTATGTAGAACTGATTCTGTGTAATAAATTGTTTGCCTGAGTTTGTTTACAGAACCAAAAAAGCCATAAACCAATTTCAGTGTTAGATTCTTGCTCTGGAAAAAAGATCTTTTGGTTTTTTGCAATTATTGCTCAGAGTTTGAATCTAGTACTACACGATATTAATTTTTCAGAAGAAGGTACTGCAATTTCTGTGGCAGTATTTGTAGATAAAAGCACTTTGTTTTCAGCAGAAAAATTGATTACTTGTAGATGACTGAATTTTATCTTCCATAGTAATATTACCTCCTTTTATTGTTTAGTTTTTTGTTTTGTTTTTTTTTTTCTTTTCAAGATGGCAGATTTTTTGCAGATGTCAGATTATTTCACCAGATTGCTGATTTTTGTAATAGTACATTTGATACTTAATACCTGCTTCAAAATAGCATTTCATAGGTACTGTATAATAAGCATCCAGGGTGTATGGCATGGCATCACCACTTTAAGGATGTTTTAAAATTATTATTTCAAGTACATGTTTTACAGCCATTGTATGAGCCATCCAGAGTTGAAAAAATAGGAGAATTGATTTTGTCACATTTTTAGACAATTTAATAAAAAACTCAGTTGTTTTCATAGTCATCTGACTCACTGTTAAGGCCCATATCCCTATCTTCATTGTGTTCAATGGATTTTTAGGGTTGTTTAAGTCTTCAGAAAGATGTCTGTATTAGAAATACCTGCTTTTCTGACAGTGCAAACATGACTTCATGCATTTGTTCAAATTTTAGTGTCACCTTGGGTTGTTTTCCCCCATTTTCTTCAGGAAAAATTCTGTAGGCTAACTACTTTTATAGGTGTTTTATTTTGGTGAGGTGGAAGAGGGGGGAAGCAAGAGGAAAACTAGGGATGTTATTTCCTAAAGACTTAAATTAGTAAATTATGCTGCCTTTTGAAGATTTTGACTTTTTACTGAAAATGCCTTTCCCTTTTTGTTTAATACTGTGTAGATGTCATGTAGCTGACATGCTATGTTGTCATTTCTCTACAGTCATTCAGTTCGCTGTGGTCAATCAACAAAAATTCATTGTTCTAATGTATGTGGAAATACTTTAAACTGTGGAAAGCACAGTTGTACTCAAGTGTGCCACTCAGGAAAATGTTCACCTTGCCAGTTAACAGTACAGCAAGGTAAGTACTGAAATGCTTTACAGATATCTGCCCTATACAGTGAGAACAAGGGTGTGGAAAAGATCAATACCAAACGGCAGGTGCCAGTTTTTCCTAAACCAAACAAAATCTATTGCTGGAATCCTGCCATGATGATTAGGCTGTTGGAGCATGTGCCTTATTAGGACTGGCTGGTGTTACTGGACTTCCTTATCTTGAGAGGGCCGAGTAATGGCCTTTCAGTAGCTAATCATTAATTTAAGAAGACAGGGACAGGTTATGCTTGTGTGAAGGATGAGAGACAATGAGCTTAAATTCGTTGTAACTAGCTGTAAGGGAAACCTCTTTTCTTGGGATTTTCAAGACCAACTGAATAAAACACTTGAGTAATGTGGTCTTATCTCAATGCTGACTGTGCTTTAGGTAAGGGCTTGTACTAACTAATCCTTTTTTATTTGAATTATCCTCTGATCCTACTGAATTTTTTACTATAAGAATTAATTAGATGGTAAATGAAAGAAAAATAGAAGAAGGTATAGGAAAGTGTAACGTGAATGAGGGGTGTGGGTCAGAGACAGAGACTCACTCTCTAGAGTTCTTGTGACAAACAGCCTTGAGTTTATTCTCCAGCTCATTTTATAGGCGCTTCAGTTACACATGTGATTTGTTGAGGTCTTAGCCCTATCCAGCTCTCTGGCCAATGATACATCTGCATGTAGAGCTGAATGACATTGGCTGAGGGTCCCTGTGCAGATTGAATCCAACCTATCCTTGCCCACCCAGCGATTCCAGGGCAACAGGAAATTACATTTCAACAAGCTTCTCATGATTTCTGATAAAATTTTGTAAACCAAGACTTGAATGGAAATTAAATTAACTGGGTATGTATGCCAGTATATAAATAACTTTATAGAACAGTTTATACAGAAAAATTTAAGTTAATTTTCTCATTTTTAAGGTAATAATTAACTTGTTTTGTATACTGCTTTAATAAATAAACTTTCTGTGCATATAGTACCACTTTATCAAAACAAATAGTGCTGGAATTCCAACTTCTCTAGGACAAAACTCTTACATTGATGAAATAAATCTAAAGAGAAGCAACTTCTTTATCCTTCTGAAAATTGACTGTAACAATTTTTCACTTTTTACCTTTTTATATTTGCTGGAGGTGTTCTGTCATTGATATTCTCTTGTATTTTCTGTGGAATATTGCTTTCTTTCAGTGTGTTACTGTGGAAGCAACTTTAAAGAAGTATTGTGTGGATCAAAGGACGAATTTTCTGATGGTTTTGGGAGTTTCTCATGTCAGAATATATGTGGCAAGTAAGATCACTATGACTTACGCTTTTAAAAAGAAGAAGGTCATTCTATTCAAAATAACTTACTGTGATACTCTTAGATAATTCCCCTTTTAATTTTTTTCTTGTTTTCTATTTTGTTTCTTTGATGATTCTTTTTTCCAGAAAATTAAATTGTGGGAGGCACAACTGTAAGCAAGTATGCCATCCTCAGCCTTGCCAGCTCTGTCCACGACTTCCACAAGTTGTGTATCGTTGTCCCTGTGGTCAGACTCCTCTCAGCAAGTTACTGGAACTAGGATGTGTTGAACGTAAAATTTGCACAGATCCTATCCCATCGTGTGGAAAAACATGTGGCAAACCTCTTTCTTGTGGTAGCTATGGTAATTAGAAATTTCTGTATCAGAGTATTTAAAGTGTCTCATAGTGTCACCGAAAGTCAGGTGAATAGAACTCCTGAACACCAATACAGCATTAAGAAGTAGGCATTCTTTATTGCTGTACCAGCTGCAGGCGGGGTAAGTTCACCTAGAGTCCTGCATTCCGATTTTCTGCAAGCGCATTGCTTATATACTTAAATTACATAAGTGTGCTTTGCAATTTGCAGAAATCTCATACATATTATGATTGCTCATTACTATAAAACTCCTCCTGGTTTAGTCTTTTTATGGTCTTATTTTGGCTGTGTTTGCATTCCTAAGCCAGATGTACTTACTCCCCCTGTCCCTTTATCTTCCTTGCTCTGGAAGCAGGGCATGCCTGTTTCTTTGTTAAAAGTACACAGATGCAGTCTTTGTTCTTAGATTAACCCTTTTGATATCAAAACAAAAAGTGGTCTTTAAATATTTAATTTCAATAAATTAATATTTTATTAGCGATTTTGAGTTTTAACCAAAATGAATGTAAAAACCACTGTAGAGCCTGCAGTCTGGCTGTGTGTTCATAATAATGTTTTAAAATAAGGAAATAAAACTCAGCTGTGCATAAGCTTAGTATCATTGACCAGTGATGCTCCTAATAATTATGATGTTATGTGGTCATAGACTTCTTTATATTCTTAATATTTGTATTTTCATTTTGCTAGAGCTCATTCATACATGTGAAAGCCTTTGCCACGAAGGAGACTGTAAACCATGTTCTCACACATCAAATATTTTTTGTAGGTGTGGCTTCAAAAAAAAGGTGAGTGTGTAACCGCAAAAACAGGTAATCTTTGCTGCTTTTTAAAGCTGTAGAGAAAAAGGAACTGAAGAAGTATAAAGAAGTACTGTGCTCCTTAGCTGCAAAAACTTATGTTGTATACTAACTGATAGATGGTATCTAGCTTACACTGAGAAGTGGTAACATGCTTTTACTATGAAGGCAATTTTTAAAGTATTTTGGCAGAGTTTGAACAGAGTTCTTTTAGTGTAAACATTATTCAAAATTCCATATTATTCTGGAGTATTTTTGTAGCATAAGGAATTGTCAGTGGTGCCAAGAGTAAACTGAGAGAGGAAAGGCAGCCTAATTAAAACTTTATAGTAATAGCTTGTAGTCTCCTTGTAGACGTTTTAGTAACAACTACATTGTTACTGATTTCTGTTCATTGTACATTTATATAGTGATCCTCTAGGTCCTCAGAGGACCTAGAGGATCACTATATAAATGTTATTGTTATTTAGTAATTATTATATTTTTAAACCATGCTACTTTCTGTAATCATAGCTTTGAAATTTTTGGCTACTATGACAGAAGCTTTGATGACTTTTTTGACCTGTTATATATCATCTGCAAATAGAGGTGGCTTCTGAATATATGTAAGTCTGTAGGTGCATGGAAATTACTGAGAGTTTGCTAGCAGTTGGAACTGCTTTCTCCTAGAAGTTTGCTGAAGGTAGTTATGGCGTAGAAGGCTTTAGATTGCATTTTGAATCTTGAAATAAGGTAGTGAGGTTTTGGGTTTAGTTTATGAAGTTTCTCACACATCAGAAAGATGCTTCTATAAAAAGAGTTAACTACAGTGATAATTTTAATCAATTATGAAAAATGCAATACTCAGAAATGACAGCTTAGAATATAAAGTTATTGTGAATGCTTCAAATGTCAACAACATTATTTTCATCCATCGCATTTTATTTTCATGTTGAGGTCTTTAGGTACACCTTTGTAGATCGTAACTTTAGGCTTCTTCCTTTCTTTTGTCAGACTTGGGTTTTTGGGATGTTTGGTCAAAGCAGAAATTTATGCACTCCTGTCAGTACTCTCTGGGAGATCTCTATTGGTTTCCATCGCATAGATTTCTGGTTTCTTGGGACAAGCCTGATTCTCTCAGTTTACGGTGACACTTAAAACTGCTGAATTAAGTGGAGAATACAAAACTACATTTTTTAAAAATTGGTATTGAATCTTTAAGGAACAAATACTGTGTTAAAAGATTTGAGGATTTTTTTTCCCAGTTTTTATTTCACTTTTGTGTACAGATGTGTTATACACATGAAAACTGAGTTGTGCTTCTTTTTTCATGTGACCAAATGTTTTCTAGATAAGTATGTTTCAGTTGTTTCATTTATTTTAATCTAATGGCTGCTTGTTTGTTTCCTAGGAAATCCCATGTGCTCTTCTCAGAAATAAAGGTATAAGATAAAGATACATACATAATGTGAAGTTTTTTAAAACTTATTACAGCTCATAGTAGTTTGGAGTTTGATTGACAAAATTGGAAAATAGCTAATCTGTACTGCATCTTATATCCATGGTTCCATGCTAAGTTGGTAATTTCTGCTGCTTGTTCATGGTACTGGTCATGCTGTTATGTTTGGGAGAAGGTTTGAAATATAAACATATTTAGTTTTTTTTAATCTTTTACATAAGGAAAGGCTTCTTTGAGATCACATTTGATCTCAAAGATTATGTCTGTTTTATTTTGAATAGTTTCTTACACCACCTGCCATATTCAGTAGGTTACCATCCCCCTCCTACTCTCCCATCATCCTGTATAACTTTTGGTCAACTTGCACAGCTCAGATTCAGTGTAATAGTTTTACTCTGATGCCTATGTTTCTGGGGAAATACAAGCTTTGATTCTACTAGACATTGTATGGTGATGATCTTTGCATCAGAGTGTTCCCATTTGATGCTTCTTGGTATTCAGGATATGACATCTCAGAATTCCCCTCAGTGAAATCTTTACTTGATTGACCTCTATCTACTGAGGTAGTTATTTACAAGATACATAAGGGAGTAATATGCATATTTTCTAATTTGACCTTTTGTCTATGAAGACTTTGCTCTTATGGAATCCAGAAATGATTCCCTTTTGTTAGCTGTGTATGGTAATAAGGATGTTCTTTGCTAGCAGTAATTTCATGAGCATATAGCAGTAGTTGTTTTTAGCTGACTAAAACAGCTAAAACCACCCCAGTTTAAGCAGTCTTAAATTGGATGTTTATGGTACTTCAGTGTATCAGAATATCCTGTTTTCTTTGTTCTGTTGTGTGGAGTTCATGGTGTGAAGGTTAAGGGGAAATTAACTAGCTTCATGGATTCTGCTTTCCAAAATCCTTTTGAGTAAGAGCTTCTTTAAAGAAAGGCAAGTGCTCACATGGGGATAATTGTGAGGCAGAGCGAGTAGTTTAAAAGTTTGCTTGCTGGCTTACTCTGTGTTAGTCTCTCCTAGACCATGCCCTGTAACAGCCTTAGTGTAATACTGTAATTACAGGTTTTATTCTCAGCATATACAAAGATCTAAAAGTTAGGAATTTGGGGGGATTTTCTTTTTAATAGCTGCTATTACATTCATGTGTGACAAGCGATGCAACAAGAAGAGATCATGTGGACGTCACAAGTGTAATGAAGTTTGCTGTGTGGTAAGTGTACCTGTGGTTCTATAAAATTGTTTGATGTGATGTATGTTTAATTTTGGTTGTGATGTTAATAGTGTTTTTTTCTTTTGTATCTTTCCATTTTTGTGCGTCTTCATTCTCTATTTGCTTTGTTGGTTATGCTCACAAAGTTTACGTGTGTGCATTTATTTTGCAAGTTTTGTTTTATAGGTATCATTATAAAAGTAAAGCCAAATTTCAGCCTAAATGCAGTTAAATCAGTGTGAAGTTGTTTTTTGTCAATGCAGTGATTTTCAGGGAAAATGGAGAGGAAAAACATATTACTTAATAGGAGAAGCATAAACCTTGTAGCTGTGTCTGTAACAGAAGTCTTAACAGAATCTGCATTAAAATTGTGTATTCATACAGTGATAGAAAAGCTGTATAGATTTTGCCTGAGCTGTTTTCTGCACTATACTGTTTTGTCTATCTATTATTAGAAGTAGATTGGAACCTCAAAGAGGAAAAAATAACCAATAGGGCTTATAGGTAAATTCTGCTTTTTCTTTTTTGCCATTTCTTAGGACACAGAACATAAGTGCTCTTTGGTTTGTGGTCGTAAACTCAACTGTGGGCTTCATAGATGTGAAGAACCCTGCCATCGTGGCAGTTGTCAAACATGCTGGCAAACAAGTGAGTTATGTGCAAAAATATATAATTGTCTTCTATTCTAGGAATACATTAATATCTCTGTATAGCTCTAGGCAGTTAACGTGATCTATTTCACACTGGTGAAAAAGGAGGAAGGTGATGTAGATTGTAAGGATACTGTTTACAGATTGAAGTGGCTTCGCTGCAGTAGTACATGTGTCTCTCCTGTATTATATGTACATGGACATAGTCAAAGACCTCCATTTTATGGAGACCAACTTTTCATGGAATCATCCTGGGAAAGAGAAGGTGCTAGAGCCTCTGAAGCTCACTGTGCTTAAGCATTGTAGTCTGTCTTAATAGCCTATGAATATGATGCATGTGTTGACTGCATCTCTCATTAGAAAAATAAATATTTCTGTGTGCAAACACTTCTCTTGACAAAGGAAAATAGTAATCTTAATGTCTCAGAGGTCCTGTTAGTAACTTCTGGTCTAGTTGAGTCAGAATGCATGGATTTTTCTGAGCAGTTGTTTTTCTTCAGTGAATTATGTGAGTTTAATATTAAAGGTCATTAAACTTATCCACATTGCTGCAATATTTTTGAAGATTATATTTCACTCTCAGATTAAAGGAGACCTAAGGATTGCCTCCATTGTTTAATGGGATGGCTCCACTGTAAACTGCTCCACTGTTGAATGTGATAAAATCTAGAGGTCAATCTTCCATGCTGATTTTTTTTCTGAATACGGAAAAAGCAGTTATGTACTTCAGGAACATGATTATTATGGTAATTTGGCTTAAACCTCTGTGCCCCTGAAGTTTCCCATTTAAATCTGTCCAGAGGTAAATCAACTAAGCAGTATCTTTAAAGATTTCTTACCTGCTTTCTCTGGACTCTGCTTGTTGAGATTACAGAGGCATACGTTATGTGGTCCTATATGATTCTGACCCTGAAGTTGGTGGTCATTCCTTCTCAGCACTCCCAATGGTCATTCTTTACTCTGATCCACCTGTCTAGCCAACACTTTGCAGGTGGCTTATATTAGCCATGGTATCAAATGCCATGGTATGGTCAGCTGTAAGTCATTTGCCTACTCATTAGATTGGATTTCTTGTCCCTGCTTTTATCTCCATTACTGCTTTTGCTAGGAATGGTGAGGACTGACATCAAGGTGCAATACTAGAGTGCATCTACACCTCTGTGTGCTTCCCAGGTACCTTGCTTTCCTGTGTAATTTCCTCAGTGCTGATAAGTGTGGTCCCTTTCTTGTGCTAGGGTTTCTTTATGCATGCACAGTTGTGGTGGTTTGACCAGGAAGAATTGGGAATTCTAGGATGCTGTGGTCAAACCAATGGGTGCTCGGATTTTGATATTGGCACCTGGTGTGGCCAGTGGGGTTTGGACACACCTCCGAGAACACACAGGGGTTAAAAACCAGAGCTTCGGCCCTGGGAGGCTCTCTTGGGACTTCGAGGGAAAGAGGTCGAATTGCCCTCCCTCGTCCAGCTGCTGCTGCTGGGTGGGGGAGGGGCAGCCATGTGGTAGGCCTGGGCCTGGACAGAGATGGGGGGTGAGAAGGCCCTTGAGGATGGAAGGGTGGAGGAGCCCCAGGAGGCATCGGGCAGCCACCCCCCCCCCCCAGCCTTCCCAGGAGAGAGAGAGAGGGAGAGCCGGCGACAACGGAATGTGATAGCAGCCAGCCAAGGAGGAGAAGGGGGGAAGTGCAGCAAGAAGGTGCCCGGCCAGAGCAGCAGCGATTGTGGGAGTGCTGGAGCTCTGGGACAGGCAGAGACTGAAATTTTTAACCCCTTTCTTTCATGATTGGGACCTCGCAAAAATGCTGATCCTCCTCGGAGCTGAATAAGAAGAGAGATAAGAGATGAGATAACAAGGACCTGGCCCGAGGGAAGTGGAGAAGACTGGCTGAGTGCGAAGAGAGATGATTGGAGTGGCCTTTTGGCTGAACTTTCCTTGTGTGGCCATAGACTGAACCAGTTTTATTCCTGTGACGCAGAGACTGCATTTAGGGGGAGGCAGTGCCTCAGAACCAGGAGGGTTCATTGTGGGGACCCCTCGGCCCCAGGGGGTGGGAAGAAATGGGAGGGGACAGATGTCCCAAAGCAGAGACTGTGCCTTTTTTGGAGTGAGACAAGGCATCCTTAAAAGACAAACCTAAAAGCAGCTCTGGTCCATGCACAGTGGTGAGAGCACTGGGCATTGAAGGAAGATGTCACAAATGGCAAAAGGACTTTCCGGGTGGTGCTGAGTGACATGGGAGCACACGAGGTTTCAGCGTGTTTCCAGGGGAAGCCTAAGGTGCAAGAAGGACTCCTCTCCTCTTCATGGACTGAAGTTTGAGTATTCTAAAGGGTGGTGCCAGATTGGGCAGTTGGCGATTTCGGGGCGTGTATCGGATTGGGAAATTTTGGTGGCAGGGAGGAGGAAAGGGCTTTTTGTAAGGTTTTCAATTTTTTCCCTTGTAGTTTTTGTTCCTATTTTCTTGTAGTTTAGGTAATAAAGTTTTCTTTATTTCTAAGCTGGAGCCTGCTTTGCTTATTCCTGGTCACATCTCACAGCAGACACCAGGGAGAGGGTGTTCTCATGGGGGCACTGGCTCTGTGCCAGGCCCAAACCATGACAACAGTCTACTTCAAGACAGGAATACATCTCTTGGGGACAATAAATAATGTCAGCATTAGAGACAGTGCATTAGGAAAACAAAGTTTTCAGATACTTTATTTCTGCCCTTTGGATCAGACCTTTCTGCACTCTGTCCCCATTATCCTGATTAGTGCAACTAAGGGACTTCTCATTTTAAGATTCTTTACTTATCATTTTTCATCAATAGCAAGCGACCAGTGTAGCTGTCTAACACTGTCGTCCTCCAAAGACCTTGGAAGATTGTTTCAAGGCCTGTAGTGGAGGACAACAAAGCTCTACTCTTTCCCATGCTTCCTTTCCACAGGACATTCCTTTCCATGGACATTCTGAATCTTTTCTATTTTTGCTTTCTACTTCTTTCTTCTAACATTTTGTTCACCCTAGCATTCTTATTTGCTGTAATTTACTGTAATTTAGTCTCCTTAGACAAAAATTGCGGTTTTTTTTTACTAACTGCTGTACTTTAAAATACATGGGCAAATGAGTAGGATCTGGCCTGAGGTTTAACTGATGGGATGGATTTAAAAAATAACCAAACTTGAGAAATTTATGAACATAGCAAAAATAATTGAAAAAGTGAAAGAAGTTTCAGATAGGAAATTTCACATCTGTTCCTCACCAAAAAGGGTGAGAGTTGTCTGAGCTTCACAAGTAATTGGATGAGTGAGGTATAGGGAACCATTTTGAGAACAAAATTTCCCAAGGCCAGGTAGTTGTGATGCTGATGTAATCACACTAATAATAGCAGAAGTAGCAGATTTGAGTACAGATGTAGCTGAGTGGCCAGTGGCTGTAGTGGGTTTGCATCCAGGGTTTGGAAGCAAGGGACTACAGAATTGGCTTCTGTTTGAAGCTGCCAGAAGCTACCCTATGTCCAGCAGAATCAATGCCATCTGGTTCTAAGATGGATCCACAACTGGCCAAGGTCAAGCTGATGAGGAATAACAGTAAAACCTCTGTGAAAATGTATTTAAGAAGTGAAAAAAAATAATTGAACAGATGTAATTGCAGCCAGAGATGAGAGGAGGCAACTTTGCAGACACTTAAGATAAGTGAAAAAGGAGGGGGAGGAGGTGCTGAAGCAGAGCCACTGTTGGGGAAGATCATGGTGAAGCAGCTGTGGCCCTGCAGCCCATGGAGGTCAACAGGGCTACAGAGATTCACCTGCAGCTCACAGGGGAACTCCACACTGGAGCAAGTGGATGCCTGAAAGAGGCTGTGAACTGGTGGGAATCCTGTGCTGGAACAAGCTCTTGGCAGGGACCTGCAGACCTGTGGAGAGCAGAGTTCGCACTAGAGCAGGTTTCCTGGTAGGACCTGTGACTCTGGTGGAACCCACATTGGACCAGGTTTTGCCTGAAGGGCTGCACCCTTTGGAACAGAGATCTACAATAGAGGAGTTTGTGGAGAACTGCTGCATGCAGGACAGACTCCTGTTGGAGAAGTTCATGCAGAGCTCCCCATGGGAGGGACCCAGCTGTGGAGCAGGGAAGGACTCTTCTCCCTGAGCAGCAATGGGAAAAATATGTGATCAGCTGCCCCCTTTCCCTGACCCCTGCACCACTGGGGGGCAGGAGCTGCAGCCTGGGAAAGAGGGAAGGGTAGGGGAGAAGTGTTTTTAAGATTTATTTTACTTCTCATTATCCTCTGATTTTATTAGAAATAAACTCAGTTAGTATGCCCAAGTGGCATTTTGTTTTTCACATTATGGTATTTGGTTAGTGACCTCTCCTGGTCCTTATCTCAAGTCATTATATTTTCTTTCCCCTGCCTGTGGGTGGGAGTGATAGAGCAGCTTTGGTGGGTGCAGGGCATCCAGCCAGGTTCAAGTCACTTTAATGGGGGAAAATTATTTTGTTACGTTATTTGGGAGGAATCAAGTGGATGCATGGACAAATGGAGTGAAGGCAAAATAGACACCATTTGCACAAATGAAGCTGTTGGTCAACTTACTTACCTGATAGAGATCTGTGCACCTCATGTCCATTCTTTATCCTGTCATAGTTAAGATTTAATATCTTTCAGTGTAATCTCATTCTCTGTTCAGTGTGTGAGAGTTCTTGTGTGCCGGCAGCTGTAGGCTTGTCTGCACATCGTGGGATCACATAGTCTTTATGCTAGCAACTGAGAGGCCAGATTGATGTATCCTGTGTGTGAACAGCTGGAGAATGGGATCATAAGTTATAAGGACTCCTTGATCTGGGTGCCAGCACATGGATGGATGAGGGTTTGTGTGCAATTTTCTAACAAGCTTGCTTCAAAGCTGGATTGAGTAGCTAGTAGGAGTAGATCTGCCTCTGGAAATACCCAAGGCTTCAGCCAGTACCTAGGAAAGGAGTCTGTTCAGGCATGGATATTAGACAGCCTGTGCTAGTATTTCAGATTCATGAATGTCGTGGTGTGCATGTGAATTTGGAGCGGATTGTGTGTGTGTGTGTGTCTTTCACTAATAAGCTTCAGTCCTATGAGCTGAAGAGAAGGAATAGGACTTAGCTATTGGTATTCCTCTTGAACCTCATAATTCGGTTGGCTTTGTGTTAGTCTGTGTATCTGGTCATGTTGTTGCTATATATATATTGTGTGTCTCGTCTCTCTGGAATGTGTGTTCAGTCCTACCCTAGGCTGGAGCTGCATATTGATCTAGCAGCTGTCAATTTCTGTAGAAGTGGGACAGTAGGAACATTTGGGAGTTCAACTGGTTTTGCTTTGGTAGATTAGGAAGGAAGAATCCTATGATTGCAGAGTTAGAGTTAGAGAACTTGCTGAATTCCAAAGCTCTCTTAACACTCTCCTCTTCAGGTTAAAATTGTTGGTTTGTATTTTTGATGCCCCTTTATTCTCTTACTTCCTCCACCATTTTCTGCTGTTTTTCACTACCTCTTTCTTTGCTTATAGACCAATCATATTCTCTTTTTGTTCTCATATCTCCTCCTCTATGATGTTGAATGTTTTCTTAGTGTTCTGTTTTTCTAAGCATTTATCTGTTTGAACTGTAGTTTGTATTCCAGTCAGTTTGCCAGTTTTTATATAGTCTAAAAGAAGCAGTGAATTATATTAATTTTTGTGCAGTGCTTTCATTGAGGTGGTGTATGTAAGTACTTCTGTTACTTTGTTTAATACTGAGATTTGGATGTTATAGGAGATTAAAACTTGTTTCCTGAACACAGAAGATAAAAAAATGCACTCAGAATAAAATAGGTACTGCCTGAGACAGAGAACTTCCAAAACATACAAAGCTGAGTTTGAAGTGTTTGGACACGTTCATAATGAGCGCTTATGAGGATCCGTGTAATAATAAATATCATAAAGAAGACTTGTTTTCTTTTGGTAATTTTCTTTGGAATCTTTATAGTACTATATTCAAGGCTTGGCAAAATGACAAAATCTAAACAACGGTCTGAAAAAGTGATGTCAGGAAATTTGGAAGACAAAATTTCGATGATTTGCCTTCTGGAAGGGAATTGAAGAGAAATCTCCCCTTTTTAAATCAAAGGTAGAACAGCAAAGCTTTCAACTTGACATGAGCATTTTGCTTGCTCTGGTTCAAAATATTGATGCAAAAGAACCGCTCCAAAAGCAAAGCATAATTCCTAACCAAGTCTTCATAGTCTAGTTTTCTTGTAGAAGCAACAAAAGCTAATAAATTCACTAATTTCAAATATTAGTGCTTAATATTAAAAAACAAAGCTGGAATAAAACATTTGCATGTTACGTCAAGATTTCTCATAGAGGAAGCATGCAAATAGAGGTAGTCATTAGGATATATTTGACTTTTTTTTCAGGTTTTGACGAGTTGACTTGTTATTGTGGTGAATCTGTGATTTACCCCCCTGTTCCCTGTGGCACTCAGCCACCAGAGTGTAAAAAAACATGCACCAGGCCACATGACTGTGATCATCCAGGTAAGTCAAGACATTCAGTTTTGATTGGGGTTTTTTGGAGTTTTTTATTGATTTTTTTTATTGGTTGGTTTTGTTGTATAGTGGGGTTGTTTGTTTGTTTGTTTGTTTTAATTTGGGGTTCTTTTAATCAAAATGTAGAAAAGTGTACATAGGTCTATTTGAAAATATATATCCAAGCCAACCAGCTAAAAACTTGCAATGAAAACTACTAATGGTACTTCTGGTGTTTTTTCTTATTAGTCACAACACATTAATTGCTGTATTTCAAAGATCAAGTGCTCTGTTAAAACAGTAGGATAATCTAAGGAACAGTTAGTGTCTATGTTCCTTGGAAATTAATTGGCTGATCACAAAAGAAGTAGTGTGGGTCAGACAGTTTCTGGCAAATTTTGCCTGAGAGTAAAACCCTACTCACAAGTTAGAAAATTATCTGCTATTTAATTTAGAGTGTATAGAGATTATTCACATAAACACTTGGCATCATAATTTTTTGTGATGCATAATCCTTCCCATAAATTGTGTAGTTTAGCACTCTCATGCGTAATAGTCTTTACTGTCTTCTTTAATGCATTCAGCTGAAGTATACTGATAAAATTGTTACGACTTTTGTATTTCTGTGGTTGCAGTGTACCATTCATGTCATAGTGAGGAGAAATGTCCCCCCTGTACCTATCTCACTCAGAAATGGTGTATGGGCAAGCATGAAGTAAGTCTTGACAATTAATGGTTTTGAATGCTAAACAGTTTTTTATTACTGTAGGCTTAGATTTTTGTGTCGTCTTTGAAATGGAATATGTTACTGGAGTTGGAGTTTAATGTGATTAAATTGGAGAAGTATATCTTTATTCTATATGCATGCAAACCAACTTTATTGGACTATAGTATAAAACAAAACTCCTTCTTTGACCTAAGATCTTTTAGTATTAAGATTCTTATGTGGACAGTGCCATTGAAGGTGTGAACAGTAAAAGCACTTTGATATTTCCATTGATAATTCTTACTGTTAGTTGTCATCTTCTTCCTTTTCTCTTTCAGCTGCGAAGTAATATTCCTTGTCATCTCACTGACATTTCCTGTGGACTTCGCTGCAATCAGATGTTAAAATGTGGAATGCACAAATGTAAAAGAATTTGTCATAAAGGAGAATGTCTTATAGATGAAGAATGTAAACAACCATGTATTATTCCAAGGCTATATTGTAATCATCCGTGTATGGCTCCATGTCATCCTTCTTCACACTGCCCGACAACATCCTGCTGTGCAAAGGTTAGATACCTAAAGGAAATTCACTGCCAAGTCAGAGGTGAATTACATGGTTTAATTATCAGCCAGTAACAGTTGTGACATGTTTGTATATTGATAACCTAACATTTTGTCTGTAAACTTAAAATACTGATTTTTTTAAAATAAAACTATTCATCACTTTTAGTTAGCCATTATTCCACTAAAATAGGCCATCTAAAATGAATAAGTTTATATCCTTCATGGCAGTAAATAGACAAAACTTTAAAAAGCTGCTCACTTATGTGATATGGCAGGTTGATCTTCAGTGTGAGTGTGGAAGAAGAAAGGAAAGTATGGTATGCTCCGAAGCATCTAATACATATCAAAGGTTGGTATGGTAATAATGATTTCAATTCTTTACTGGACCTACTGCTTCACAATTTGATTATATTGCAGGTGGTTAGACTTGACTGAATATATTTAGTTCACAAGCTTTTTGACTTTTTTGTGCTTTGACATGTGGTAATTTTTGGGGGTGGGGGTGGGGTGGTGGTGGTATTTCCCAGAGCTTTTGTACCAGCTATGCTGTATTAGAATTATTAGAATTCTTTTTTTTTTTTTTTTTTTTTCCCTGTTAGTCTGTCAAAGCTTGACTCTTCCATATGTGGAACTCTATTCTACCCACAGAGCTCAAATGTAGGTAATTGCAGTCCATGTGTGACTTGCTGTCCAAGTTTATAATCTTGTATGATGGAACCTAGTCAGTAGAGATGATGGATGCTGAAGAGTGATTTAAAGTAATTCTGAAATAGCTAAATTTAGGCTGGAGAGCTTTGGCATCTAAATCTTGGGTTTTAATCTTGGACAAAGTGAGCCCTACCCAACTGTATTTATTGCAACAATCTCCAGATCCTGTGTCTAAACTTAATTTTCTCTCTCATAGGAGAGAGAGCAAGGAATGGACAAGGAAAAGAAGAAAAATGGGGCTTTGGAACTTTTGAAATGAATATAGCAAAACAGTAATAATAATAATTTAAAAAATCCTACTCATAGGCTGTGATTGAAAGGGAGTAAAAAAAGTTAGTCTAAAGAGTTGGTATGTGATCACAATTCTGTTCTGTGTCCTACTTGTTAGGCAACCAAAGTCTGAGATTCTTCCTGTCTTTCAGAGAAGGTTTCTTAGTGATGGGTTTATTTGGAACTGGTATTGGAGGGCCTTTTTTTTGTCCTAGCCCGGCCTAGGGTATGCTGCTTGGTTTCTGATGAACACTGTCCATATTCACATTCTGACAGAAAATAATTTAGCTTAGGTACTTAGTGCTACCTAATGAAAACAAGGAGAAAAATGTGCTAATTAGAAACAAAAGTTGTTGTCAATACTAAGTTGAATGCAAGATACATGTACAGAAGTTTGGTTTTTTTGGTCTTTTCATCACTATGAATACAAATCAGAAGACTGGCTCAACGTTGAAATACCAGTTTAAGTTGACAATTGCTTGTCATTAATGATAAGTTCAGAAGATAACATACAAGTCCAGATTTTTGAAGTTCTTTCTCTGCTGTTGTATAATTTGGGCACTGCCTAAATATTCATGCAAGGAAAACGGTTCTTTGAAGCCAATGAAAGATCTTGCATGTGGGAGGTGAATGCCTATGTATTTATTTCTCTGATCAGAGCCCAAATCTAGAGGAAGGGAAACTCTTCTGTTTAAAGCAGGTGTTTGTATCAGTTAAAATGTGTTCATATGTGCTTGCAAATTACTCTTGGCTTGTGATAGTAACGTGCCAGCTAAGTTTGATAACTCCAGCAGTTCAGGTTCCTGAAAGATTATTTTAATTTTGTGGAGATAAGTTGGCCATTTTTCCTACCTATCACCAAACCAAAACAATGATAACAAAAACTGAAAAAAAAAAAAACCCACAGCAAAGTAAAAGTCAGCAAATTAAGGGAGTATCCAAGTTTTCTCAAAAATTTTAGAGAAATGACAAAACGGCTTTGGGCTTTGTCAGTGAATGTTGGTGAAAGAATGCCCAAGGAAACAGGAAATACCTGTGCTGCTATATCTGTACATATGGCACAAATGATTCATACCATCTAATGTCCCATTATCTAGACTTTGGCATCAGCTGATAATTATGAAGTGCCTCTAAGTGATTTTTTTTGTTTTATGTAGTATGATTTTCCTTTTTCCTGATAGGTGATTGGTCTTTGAATGTGTTGAAAAACATAGAGATAAACATACAGAAACAAATATATCCTTTTATTTTAATGTAACATAAAAGCTAGTTCAAGAGGATACAATGTTTCATTTCTAGGAGTTTGTTTGAAAATTTTGTGGGATATTTTTATAAAAAATTCCTGTGTATTTTAGTTATACAAATTTTAGCAGAGGAGGCTGGGAAGACTTGTTATTGAAGGGAATTTGGAAGAATCTTTATAAAGAAAATGGTAATGATCTTGGTAGGCATTTTCTCCTTTCCTTGTGGATTGTGTTAGCCATATTTTCCAAGCAAATTTCTAAGTACTTTGTAAATTAATTTTACAGATTTTAGTTGCATACAGTCGGGGAATAATCAGATAAAAGGATGGTTAAAGCTATATGTTCAGCTGTAGCTTGTATAATTAGCAAGTGGGGAGAGAGAGTATTTGCCGTGCCTAATTTCAACTTGCATAAGAAGCATGTCCGTTTGTTAGTGTTACTCCTAGTTGAAGGAGATAAGAGTAGACTCTTGATTTATGTGACTAGATCAGGTTCCTAAAACTTAGTGGTGTAGAACTGGAGTTCCTATCTGATGAGAAGAAGATCAGTCTGTCTTACTTCTTCCACCTAGATGTTAAATCTGCACCCTTATATACCTTTTCAGAAGTTTATGTGTTGTTTTAAATGAAATCTACCACTCTCTTTTTCAGAATAGCTGCTATATCTATAGCAACTAAGCTAACAGATCTACAGCTTGGGGATTCAGTGGAAATCAGTAGGCTTATTACGAAAAAAGAAATGAAGCAAGCCAGGTAAGGAGATAGATGTAGTAACATATTTGAAGCCTTTGTGTGTACCTGAAGCATAGGTGATATGCAAAATATATTATTATGGTTATAAAAATGCTAGCTGTAGTACCAGTCTGACTCTACTTTAGCAATATGCTAAGAGTGTTTTGCAGTTATGTGGTAGTTCATGGTTTTTCTTTCATGTAGAATGAGATCTCTGTCATTGTATAGTTGGTTGTTAAATAATTAAGTGTGGGACAATACAACTGTGGTTTCAGAGTTTTTTTCCTACTCTGCCAACACATTGGAGTTCCTCTGGATTTTTTCAGATTTCTAGACAGGGCAATAGACTTTATCTTCTGTTTCAGCAATCCAGTGTTCCTTTCTGGATTATTGATAGGCCATGTTTTCTCCTAGTCATCATCTTAACTATTTACAATATTTTTGTATTACCTTTTTAGAAGTTTTCATGTTTGTATTTCAGTTTGATTGGTGCTTTGGTGTTGTCATCCTGGCTGGCACAACAAACCTGATTTTAATTTTGTGACATAAGTTTTCCTGGTGTTCCTCAGGACTGAAATATCTTGTCCCTTTACTTATAGTATAATTTCTTTATGAAGTGGTCAACTTTCTCCAGCATCCTTCTGTCAGAAACTTGACTTACTGAAGTCTTTGCCTTTGAAGTCCCTAATCTCTGGTTTTAGTTTATATCTGTTATCATGTCTTCTTTCTTTATATTACATTTGATTATTTCAGTGTCAGTCTATTATGTGTGTTAAAATCTAATGTTCTTTTATATTGTGTAAAGTCAAAATAATGACATTTCCCATATAGTTGCTTCATGATTTCCTGTACCAAAGCTAGTGCCAGCATACTTAAGAACTTTGGCTATTGTGTTGTAGTCACTAACACATATCTTTCTGTGTGGACACACACTGCCCTTTCCTTAAACAGTTGAAATTACCAGAGATGGCTTTTCTTTGTACAAGTCTTTCCTAATATCATACCTAAACTGTTGTAGATAGCCTTTATTTGCAGAATCACTAGGTCGGAAGAGACCTTCAAGATCATCAAGTCCAACCTGTGCCCTAACACCTCAACTAAACCATGGCATCCATTCTTTTTTTAAACACATCCAGGGATGGTGACTCCACCACTTCCGTGGGCAGACCATTCCAGAACTTTATCACTCTTTCCATAAGAAACCTTTTCCTAATATCCAACCTATATCTCTGTTGGCACAGGTTAAGACTGTGTCCTCTTGTTCTGTCAGTTGCTGTCTGGAGAAAGAGACCAAACCACATCTGACTACAACCACCTTTCAGGATGTTGTAGAGAGTGATAAGGTCACGTCTGAGTCTCCTTTTCTTCAGGCTAAACAACTCCAGCTCCCTCAGTTGTTCCTCATAGGGCTTGGCTTCCAAGCCCCTCACCAGCCTCATTGCCTTCCTCTGGATGCACTCAAGCATCTCAATGTCCTTCGTAAACTGAGGGGCCCAGAACTTGACACAGTACTCAAGGTGTGGCCTCACCGGTGCCAAGTACAGGGGAAAAATGACCTCCCTGGTCCTGCTGGCCACACTCTTCCTGATACAGGCCAGGATGCCGTCCGTTGGCCTTCTTGGCCACCAGGGCACACTGCCGGCTCATGTTCAGCTGGCTGTTGACCAGTACCCCCAGGTCCCTTTCCACCTGGGCACTGTCCAGCCCCACCATCCCCAGCCTGTAATGTTGCAGAGGGTTATTGTGGCCAAAATGCAGGATCTGCATTGCTGGATTTAGTAATCCTGGACTTACTAAATGTCATCTTATTGGACTCTGCCCATGCATCCAACTGTTCCAGATCTTGCTGCAGAGCATTCCTGCCTTCCAACAGATCAACACATGCTGTCAGCTTAGTGTTGTCTGCAAATTTACCAATGGAAGACTCAATCCCCTCATCCATGTCATCAGTAAAAATATTGAACAGAACTGGCCCTAGCACAGGCCCCTGAGGGACACCACTCCTTACTGGGCCCAGCCATCCAGCTGGTTTTTAACCCAGCAAGAACGCTCCTGTCCAAGCCCCATGGGCTGCCATCTTCTCCAGGAGTATGCTGTGGGGGACAGTGTCAAAGGCTTTGCTGAAGTTCAGATAGCCAACATCCACAGCCTTTCCTGCATCCACCAGATGGATGGCCTAGTCATAAAAAGAGACCAGGTTAATCAAACATGACTTACCCCTCCTAAACACATGCTGGCTCAGTCTGATAGATGCCGTGGCTGTCCTGTCAGTGCTGTGTGATGACACTCAGTATAAACTGTTTTATCATCTTACTGGGTACTGAGGTCAGGCTAACTGGCCTATAATTGCCAGGATCCTCCTTCCCACCCTTTTTGCAGATGGGCGTCGCACTGGCCCACTTCCAGTCATCTGGAACCTCACCAGTGAGCCAGGGCTGCTGGTAAATGATAGAGAGCAGCTTCGCAAGCTCATCTGCCAGCTCCCTTATCACCCTGAGATGGATCCCATCTGGTCCCTTAAATTTATGAACATCCAGGTGGCTCAGCAGTTCTCTGACTGCTTCCTCCTGGATAATAGGGGGGTATTCTGCTCCCTGATACCATCTACCAACCCAGAAGGAGACTTGTCCTGAGGACAAGCCATCTTCCCACCAAGGACTGAGGTAAAGAAGGTGTTACGTACTTCCACCTTCTCCTCATCTGCAGTTACTAAGTTCCCTCCCTCATCCAATAGAGAGCAAAGGTTGGTCTTACCCTTCCTTTTGCCATTAGTATATTTGTAAAAACATTTTTTATTATCCTTTACAAAAGTTGTCAAATTAAGTTTGAAATGAGCTTTGGCCTCCCTAGCTTTTTTCCTACATGTCCTAGCAACCCCCTTAAATACTTTCTGAGAGCCCTGACCCTCATTCCAAAGATGATACATCCTCTTTTTATTCCTAAGTCCTTTCAAAACCTCATTGTCCATCCAGGCTGAACATTTGCCTTGTCAACTCATATTTTGGCGCACAGGAACAGTCTGTTCTTCTGCCTTCCAGATCTCTGTTTTGAAGCACACTCACCTTTCCTGAATTCCTTTCTTTTTAGGGTTGCTTCCCAAGGTACTCTCTAAATAATCTCCTAAATAGGCCAAAGTCTTGCTTCTGGAAGTCCAGTATAAAAGTCTTATTGAAATCCTCCTGATTCACCAAATAGCAAGAACTCTGTAATTTCATGAGCACTGTGCCCCAAGTGGCCTTCAGGCACCACATCTCCCACCAGCCCATCTCTGTTTGTAAACAATGGGTCTCTAACACAGTCCCTCCCCTGGTGGGCTTACTCACCAGCTGCGACAAAAAGTTGTCCTCCACGCACTCTAAAAACTTCCTGGACTGCCTCTTTTCTGCTGTATTAAGTTCCCAGCAGATGTCTGGTAGTTTGAAGTCACCTACAAGAACAGAGGCTGGTGATCTTGAAACATTCTCCAGCTGCTCATAGAATAAGTTGTCCACCTCTTCTTCCATTTCAGGTGGATGATAAGACTCCCAGTAGGATGTCAGCCTTGTTGGGGTTACCCTTAATTCTTACCCATAGGCATTCAACTTCGTTGTCATTAGTTTCAATACCCATGGGATCAAAAGCCTCCCTAATATAAAGGCCACGCCTTCACCTCGTCTCTATTTCCTGTAGCCATCCAGTGCAGCTCTCCAGCTATGTGAGTTATCCCACCATGTTTCCATGATGGCGACTACATCATAGCTTTCTTGCTGTACCATGGCTTCCAGTTCTTCTTGTTTGTTACCTGTGCTGCATGCAATAGTATACATGCAGCTCAGCTGGTCTGCTGATTTCACCCCTAACTCAGGCTTACCACCCTTGGGCCTTCCAGACAGCCCAGCTGCATCCCCTTCCTCCTTCAAACCTAGTTTAAAGCCCTCTCAATGGCCTCTGCCAGTTCATGAGCTAAAGTCCTTCTGCCCTTAACAGGGAGATGGAGCCCATCCAGTTCTAGCAGCCAGGTGCCACAAAAGTTGCCCCATGATCAAAGAACCCAAAATTCTGCTGATGACACCAACCCTTGAGCCACTTGTTGACAATGTGGGCTCTCCTCTTCCTTTCAATGTTTTTCACTGCGACCAAAGGGACTGAGCAGAACACTACCTGTGCTCCTGCCCTATCAACAACTTGATCCAGTGTCCTAAAGTCCCTTTTCATTTCCCTGACACTCCTCTTTTCATGCCAACCTGGAGTATCAGCAGTAGGTAATAATCAGAGGGCTGAATCAGCCCAGGGAGCCTCTCAGTAATATCTCATATGTGGGCCCCAGGGAGGCAGCAGACCTCCCTGTAGGATGGGTCTGGTTGACATATGGGGCCCTCTGTTCCCGTCAGAAGGAAGTCACCCACTACAACTACCCTTCTTATTTTATTAATATCAGAGGTGGTGATCCGTCGGAATGGATCATAGAAGAAGAGTAATTGAGAGCCTGCTGGGCAGATAATTTTCTTCTACGTTATCTGGCTGACCCTCTAGATCCAGAGCCTCATACGTATTCTGAAGTGACACCTGGGCAGGTGATAGGGGTTGGGAGGAATTTCTGTTACCTCCCTGAGTAGGGACCCATTTCCACTCCCCTTCAACCACCAGGTGTCCTCCTATTGCCTAACAGTGGGAGTCATGTGAGTCCTCTGGCTCTTGGTGGGCCTCCCTCAAGGATGGATCTGCGGAACTCTGCCAATCTATTTCACTTTCAATTTACCAATATAGCATCTAGTTCAGAAGCTTTTTTCCTCAGTTCCTGTACAACCTTGGTGATTGCTGCTCCTGTTCAAGACCTGGAGAAGAGATTGGGTCCTCAAAGATCATTGATTATTGCTTGTTTGTTTCTTTTTAGCTCTTTCTGTACTAATACGATAAAATATTCTCACACGTTCCTGTTACTTCTTTAGGCTGTGATAATATGACACCAACATGCTACAGTTTGAAAAGTATGACGGGCAGCAGTGATTCTAATTTTAGTTTTCTTTCATAATTCAGGTTGCAATGTGACGAAGAATGCTTAGCTATTCAGAGGAACAGGTGGGAAATTAACTTGCTTCCTTTTTTTTTTTTAACAGAAGTAGCCTAGTTTTGGAAAGGTAATGCTATGTAGAGAAGAAATCTTTTTCTTCATGACCTAGAGAACAGATAAATGTGGAGATGATTCCTGTTATAAAGGTCTATATTGAATTATTAAAAATCTTGCTAGAATATTCTAGCTCTAAATGAGTAGTTTCAAATGTACAGACCTTATATTTTGCAAGCTATTAATTAGTATTAGTAACCTGTAACTTAATTCTTCTATAACACATGGAAGGTTGGGGGGGTTTATATGGGGTTTTTTTTTGTTTGCTTATGTTTTGTTATATTTTGGGGTTTTTTTTCTGCTACCCTCAAATTCAGGCGTCTTGCTGAAGCTCTTGAAATAGATGATAATTCTGATCCTTTTAAAATCCGTTCTTCTGGACCAAAGTACAGTGACCTTTTAAAAGAAGATGCAAGGTATGTGTTTTAATGATGGCAGGTGTCATAAATCAACAGTGTTGAGAGCAAGATGGAAAGTGCAGAACAGTTCTATTTACTCTTCTAAAAATAGCTGCCTTGGCATTACAAGACAAGTTAAAGCAAAGAAGTTGATATGCACTTCTCAGGACCTCCCAAATGAGAACTTGAAAAGTAAAAAGTGCCTGACAGGTTACTTTTTTTGGTAATCAGACCAGATTTTAAATGGTAACATGATTTTACACCTTTCTCACTATGAATCAGTACCTGTACTTTTCACATCTCTACTGCTGTTACTCAGAACCAACTTCTACTTCAGTGCTTCATTTCAAAACAAAGACAAAAGTGATGACTAAATAATGAAATTAATATTATAATTGTAACATTTAGATTATCATAGCCTACTGTTCTTTCTACCAGGTCCCATTTCTTTTTTTGCCTTACTGCTTTTATTTTAAAAATAAAGAAATGGAATTATTAAAATGTTGGATGCAGAGCGAAGCTTGTGCCAGTGTGACTGCATAGAGGGTTGCTAGACTGAAACATCCTAAAATGAGGCAATGGGGAATCAAGGTAATATCAAAACCACCACACCAATAAATACTTTGTAATCTGGAATGACAAGAAGATACCAGACACATTTTTTAAAAGCTGTAGAGATGATGTGTCATCTGAGAGTTTTTGCTCTTGTGTTTGTAGGCATGACATTAGTCTTTACCAGGTCTAAGTTTTGTAGAACAGCTTAGTATGTTTTCTTCTTCCTCCAGTATTCTAATGCTGCCTAAATTTCATTGTTTTGTAAGAATGTTTGCTACTTGAAAATCCTTTATTTAATTTGCTGATACTTTGAAATAAGTGAAAATTTTACATAAGCAGCCATTCAGAATTTAAGAGTAAGTTACATCTTCTTTACTTCCAACTGATGAACCTACTGCAAAATAGGAGCTGAATGTTTTCATTGTGGGGTTGCTGTTTTATTAGTGTTTGCATTTAAAAGTGCTATTTTATAAGGACTATTCTCTTAGTTGTGTGTAGAATATGTTTTGCTTCATCTCCTTCAGAAAACACAGCACACACTTTCAGTACAATAAGAAGGGGAAAGTTTTGCATTGTGTGTATAGTCTTCTGTGGTTTTTTGGAGTACAATTCTGTCTCGTCTTTCTACCAGCCGCTACCCATAGTGCAAATGTTCATCTTTCATGTACAGAGCTGACCAAGATCATGCACTGTACTGCAGATGGTCAAACAGATACCTTGCAAAGTAGCCTTAATGCTTTCGCACTCCTCATTCTTTCTGTGATTATACTTGTGTTTCTTTTGTAGCCTCATTTTGTAGCCTCAATTTACAATAAACAAATACACTAAGGTTATTCTTACTGAGTCATAGCTAAAGTAAAAGTTTTTGTTAATCTTCCAGTCAATTACTTTGTACATTGAATTAGTGGATTTCATTTATGTAGTATTACAGATAAATGAGTTTCTACTTAGAGTAACATAGCTCTCTTTAAAAGATCAGCAATTTGTGAATCTTTGGCTTTATGAATTTTCTTCCTTGACTGCTCCTGATCATCTTTTGTCTCAGTAGTGTAACAAAAGATTTGTCTTTCAAGATGGCAGGATCCAGATATTGTATCTTTTAGAGTATGTTTTTCAGGTGGCTCAGTATTCTGAATAATTTCTGACAGATTAATTTATTCTTGCTTGAGTGCATCACTCCAGTGATGCAGGAGTTCAGGAATTGTGGCTTTCTACAGAGCATAAGTTACATGCAGGATTTTAGAATGATTGAGAAACATGAGAACTGTCTCCCTGTGCATTCAGAGTCATTGCCTCAAGAAAGTAGCAGCTACCAAAGTCATTAGTAGAATCTCATATTATCTTCTTTAGGCAATTAGTTGATCTATGTGGCTGATACATTGTCAAGAGCTGAAAGAAATGTATACCTAAAAATGAAGAAAACTTGAGAAAGCTGTAGGAATTCCTGATTTTGAGGTGTAATCTTTAATTACAGAATCCTAAAGCTCCCAAAATGCAGTACAACTCCAGGTAACAGGAAGAAGATGAGTGAGCGTAAGCCTGCCAAGATAATATGTCTCCTTTGTAGGACAGTGGTAGGAGAAGGGGGCACCAGGAATAGCATGGTAATGCTAATCTTGCTGATGTGTTTGTCAGGATCTGATAAGGAGTCAAGTCTCTCCACCATATAGCTTTACATGAGAAGATACTCTGCTGCCGAGGGGAATCCATCTTGTAGCATGGAGACGGCTACCAACTGAGCACAGATTAGAGGGTACAGTTCCACTGGCTGGACACCTCAGCACTGATCTTTCTAAGAAGCTTCAGAAATACATACAGAGAGTAAGCAAATGCTTAGGTTGATCTGTTCACATGAAGTTGGAGGATAGATCAGCACAAGTGTCAATGTCCAGTTGGACATTGATGATGTTGAGGATGCTATTTGATGAATTAAAACTACTGGAGAAGGAGAGATGGCACTGAGCTGACTCTGTATTTCACACCATGGGTGTCTGGAGATCCCTTTCTTTTTAACTCTACCCACTTCAAATCCTTTTTCCAATTCTCTCCATGTTATTCTTCTGTCTAATGAAGACTAAGGACTTCTCGTAGCTACATTCAGTGCCTGTGTATTCTTGCTAAACCTTGAAGGTTTGTTTACTAGTGATGGGCTAAATCCATCGTATCTGATCAAGTGCTGTTGGTAGCTGAGCTATTCAGTGTTGACATTTCGCATATTTGTTTGAGACCATTTTTATGGTCTTGATGATACATTGACTTCAGTGCCCAGAACTTTGGTAGGTCATCTACCAAAGATAGTTGTACTTGCTTTCGTAGGCACTTCTTAACTGGACAAATTCTGACATCATTCACAAAGTAGTACTGTGTTGGTATGGGATAGTGCCTGGGTTTTGAAGAATTACTTATTACTAACCAGCTTTGAGATATGAAATCTTCATGCAGTCTTTTTTCCCCATGGAGTCGGTGGCCTAACAAATAGCAACCTTACTTTTAAAGTTAGTTTACCTGCTTATTTAAGAACAGAGCACAAAGTTCACCTTGACGTGAAAGACTCAAAGAACTGTGATGGTGGTAGTTACCAAAAAATACTTCAGACAAATCCTTAGTATCTCACATCAAGAATGTTTTATTTGCTTGCCAATAGCCTTATGCTGCTTCTTGAATTCTTCATAATTTGTTTTGCTAGGGGAACTGAAGACCAAAATCAGTAAACTTTGTCTTGGAAAAGAACTCCACTTTGTTTACCCTATCCCCATTTTTGTGTCTCATCATATCTTGTAATTAAGTAAATTAATGACACGTAATTTAAAAACACCAAAATAGCAACTTCAAAATCTACATTGTTCATTTGAAAATGTAGGATTGTATTGTCAGACAGTAGAACCATGTCATAGAATTTTATTATTGGTTGCAGTTGTTGAAGAGGAAATAATTATTTTTGTAATAGTGATGACACACTAACAGTCTTTTGATGTGAATGAAGCTTTTGCTTGAGTCATTTGTGTTCTTTTTTTTTCATTTTGTTCTTGTTGAAAAATACTACAAAATATGAAGATATTTTATCTTTGTACACTCTCTTGCCTTGTTAATCTAGAATGCTGTTCTTGCAGGAAGGATATAAAATTTGTCAGTGACATTGAGAAGGAAATGAGAATGCTTGTGGAAGCTGTGAATAAGGTCAGTGTTCACATACGAGTTTGATATTACTGAACTTTATTAATACTCATAGTTATGAGTTGACGCTAGATCTGTTTGGGCTCCATATCTATAGTGCACGGTTTATTGCAAAAAGAACAAAATTTTTGGGAGACCTAGTAGTTCAGGATTACTTTGGTCCTGAACCTTTCTTAAGGATTCAAGCAGTGCTAGGCTTTAATGCATCAATGGATTATCATCAATTTTTGGATCTCCATTAATAAAATATTGTTAAAGATGATGTTTAAACATTCTGACTTTGAGAAGGAAAGCCTGATCCCTGTAGTGGAACATGCTCACAGATTTTTTGATATCTTCCTATATTTGCCAGTGCATGAGGTTGTCCTCTTTCTTCTATAAGAAAACCTGGATTCAACCACAGTGTTTGAGAGACTCCAGTATACTTAGAGAGGTTGATACCACAGACACAATCATATGTTTTTCAGTGATACCCCATTCTGCTATGTCAGGGTAGCTTGCTGCTACTACGTCAAAGACCCAGTATATGTGATTCAAAGGACCATGTAAACTATACTATCCTCAGTTGCCATTAGTTCAAGAAGGAGCTAATTTTCTGTAGAAAGCATAGTTTTGAGTTCCCTAGGCCCTAAGGACAGTTACTTAACTTTACTCCTTCAGAAAATTATGGATGATGTTTCTTAAACAGTCTTGGTGCTTATCCATCTGTCTAAGGTTCTTGCCCATTGTTTCTATCATTAGAATGAAAGACTAAAATGAGTCA
Source organism: Zonotrichia leucophrys gambelii (assembly GCF_028769735.1). Taxonomy (NCBI): domain Eukaryota; kingdom Metazoa; phylum Chordata; class Aves; order Passeriformes; family Passerellidae; genus Zonotrichia; species Zonotrichia leucophrys. The sequence continues at coordinate 58,206,978 of NC_088171.1, forward strand.
GTCTGTGTCTAGTTATCAAAGGGGCCCTGTGGGGTCATCCAGTCCAAGCTCCGAGCTCAAGCAGGGTCATCCTAGAAAGAACATTGCATGGGATTGCATCTAGATAGATCTCCAGTGAGAGAGACTCCACAGTCTCTCTGGACAATTTGTTTCAGTCTTCAGTCACCTGCACAGTAAAGTTCTTTCTTATGTTCATGTGGAACTTCTGTTCATGTGGAATGCCTCTTTTCGTGTTGGTTGGCGCTATTAAGGGGCTGCCTATTAAGCAGCCAACTGTTATGCTGCCTGGCTCCATCCTCCTGACACTCTGTCTTCAGATTCTTATTGACAAAAGAAATAATATTAAATAAAATTCTATTTGTCATCTCTTCTTGAGGCACAATAGGCCCAACTTTTTTGGCCTGTGTTTGTGAGATGCTCCAGTCCCCTGTCATCTTTGTAGCCCTCTGCTGGACTTGCTCCAGGAGCTCCACTCCTGTCTTGTACTGAGGAGCCCAGTACTGGACACAGAATTTCAGGTGAGGCCTCATGAGAGCTGAGTAGAAGAGCAGGATCACCTCTCATGACCTCCTGGTCACACTCTTCCTAGTGTACTATGTCATTAGCCTTGTGCCACAAGGGCAGAATGCTGTCTTATGACAGCTTGTTTGCCTACCAGCACCTCCAGATCCTTGTCTGAAGATCTGCTTTCCAGCAGGTCATCCTATACTGGTGCATGAAGTTCTTCTTCCCTGAGTGCAGGTCTCTATACTTGCCCTTTAAAGAATTTCAGAAGGTTCCTCTCTGCCCATTCCTCCCGCCTGCTGAGATCCTTTTGAAGGGCTGCACAATGCTCTGGGGTGTTGGCCGCTCCTCCCAGCTTTGGGTCATCAGTAAACTTGCTGAGGAGAAATCTGCCCCTTCATCCAAGTCATTGATGAATAAGTTAAAACAATATTAGAGCCAGTACTGACCACTGGGGAGCACTGCTAGTTACAGCTTGACTCTCTGCCACCGATCACAATCCTCTGAGATCTGCTGTTCTCAGTACACCTCACTGTCCAGTCATCCAGGTTGTACTTTGTGAGTTAACCCATGAGGTGGCAGAGGACACAGTGTCAAAAATCTTCCTGAAGTCCAGGTAGACAATATTCAGTGCTCACTCCTTAACTGTCCAGGGGATAGATAGTTATTTTCTTTGTTTTCTTGTACAGTCAGATTGGTTAAGCTTGCTTTTCCTTTGCTGATCCATACTGACTAATCCTGATCACCTTCCTGTCATCCCACGATGACCTTGAGGATGAATCATTCCCATCACCTCTCCAGAAATTGATGTGAGACTGTGTGTTGGTTTTGCATGGCCTGGTTTTTGGAGTGGTGGGGTGGGGGTCACAGAGGTAGCTTCTGTGAGAAGCTGCTAGAAACCTCCACTGTGTCCGGCAGAGCCAATCCCTGATGGCTCTGAAGATGGACATGCCACTGGCCGAGGCTGGGCCAATTAGAAATGATGGTAATCTCTAATTACCTCTGTAATAACATATTTAAGAAGAAATCAAAACAAAGGTGGTGTCACAGTTTTGATTCCAGCTAGAGAAGAGGAGGAGGTGAAAGCTTGTGAGGAAAACAACATGGAGACGCCAAGGTCAGTGGAGAAGGATGGGCAGGAGGTCCTCCAGGTGCCAGAGCTGTTAAGGTCATGGGCTCATAGGGCCCTGCTTCTTTGTTTGTTCTTTTACTGTTGATATAATAATCAGGGCTGAATCAAGCATTATCAGTCTTTGTTAACAGATAAAAAGTAGAACATTGGTGTTTTATTTAATAAAGAACGTACTGATGACATGAGGAACTTGCAGATAAATAGCTTCTTTGGTAGAGGGATGTGATTGATAAATTTGACATCTTTGTAACTATCTGCACTATTTGCATTATGAAGCCAATCTGCAAAATAAAATGGGATCTGATGTGAACTTTTATTTCTAAAAATAAAAATTCTGATAAAAATAATTTTGTGTTGTTTCTTGAAATTTAAATAGAATGACTGTAACCAGGATTTATATTTCAAACTTAAAATATACCCCTATGTGGGCATGTGTAAACTTTGAGGTGATGGAAACAACAGAGAACATACACTTTAATTTTGGGAATTAAATTAATAATTTTAGATGAGCTTTCTATCAATACAGAGGTCTTACCAATTGATTTTGTCATAACAGCAAAATTTTAGAGGTAGAAACACTTTTTTCATTGTTTTTTTTTCCCCTGGCTCTCCTGGAGGAAAACTTCACCTTTTTTTTTTGTTTCTTTCTTAACCTTTTCTGTTGAATTCAGGGCAAGCACACAAAGAAGAGTCATTGTTACCCACCAATGAACAGAGATCACCGCAGAATCATCCATGAATTAGCTCAGGTTTATGGCATTGAAAGTGTGAGCTATGACAACGAACCAAAGCGAAATGTTGTTATCACTGCAGTAAAGTATGTAATTCATTGTTGCTTTCAAATCTTTACAGTATAGTTTAAATAATTGGATGGTTTTTTTTATCACTTAACAGATGGAGTTTATTTACAGTGCAATTTGCAAAATGCAGTAATTTCCAGTAGAATAATTTTTAAAGCAGTTTTTGAATTGATAGTTTCATGGGCTTATTTACTCAAGTAAATCTTCAGAGAAGAAAACACGATTAGAAATAAAAAAGCTAAGAAAATATTCTGCAAGATTGTTTTCCATTCATCTTTCCAGTAACTTTTGGTCATCAGCTAGATTTGAAAGAGGTATCAAAAATAATGTATGAAATAAAATTTTATGAAAACTAATTTCTGGGTTGAGAAATCATACTTAAATTTGCACCATCTTTGAAAAAATCTGGTTATTGTAACATATTTTTCCATCTATATGAACCTATCACAGAGTATACTCTCTCTTTAGCTAATGGACAAAGAGGGAACAGGAATTACTGAAAATAGAAGAGGTTTTGTAGCAAAAATTAAATGTTTTGGGGAGTACTCACAGAAGGCAGTTCATTGTAGAAAAGAAAATTAAGGGAGTACAGCTAAGAAAAAACCAAGGTGATTGCACTAAAGACATAGTATGGGAAGACTTCTTGTATCAGAGCTTCATTGATTGTGCTCCTTATTCAGCAGCATATTTAGTTTAGTGCTGTCAAATTGTGACTATTTAACAACCAGTTGTTTTTAACTGTAAATACGGACTGCAGTTGTAAGAAGTCTCTCATCTTCCATGCTATTAGAGTGCCATGAGCTGTTCCTGAACTTGTTCATCAGTTGGTAGCTTAGCTACAATCTTGATTTCTTCCGAGAGAGATGGAACATTACTTTGATCTTACAATGTAAAATACTTTGTGTTTCAAGTAAAGGAAGATGAGCAAAGAGTTCATATTTTAAAAATGTCTATTTAAAAAAAAAAGAAATAGGAGGGCAGAGGAGAAATTAGTGAAGATGATAAAAGGAGCAGGGCAGATGATTATGCTTTAAAAGCAAAGGGATGTTTTGCAACTTGAGAGTGGGAGGCCTTCCTCTGTATGGTTTTAGGACAAATTGCGCACTTTTTCTTCTCTTGGGTTTCCCAGGGAGTAGTCTACTGTGCAGAATGCAAATGCTTCTATTTTATTATTGCCACTCTTAAAAGACACTTGAGTGGTCTGCTGAAACTATTCTTCAGCTGCATAGCAGTATTTCTTAATTTAATGGATTATTCCAAAGCTTCTTTTAATTTTCTTTTTATTTGCCACTTCTTCAAAATATAAAAAACAATGTAGCCTCACATGAAAATAGCTCATGTTCTAGAATGATGTTTTTGAGTACTTCACAATGGCTTCTTCAACTCCCAGAGCTAGTAATCACCAGAAAGTCAAAATGGTTTTGTTTCATTCTATCTCAGCAATGCCTTTGTATTTCTGTCATGGGCTCTTTCATGTATAAATAAATGAAAATCATTCAGGCAAAAAGACCATTCCTTCTCTTCACACTCCAGTATTTTGACATTCAAATTTAATATCCCTACACAAGTCCGTTAGAAGGGTGAGAAAGTCTCCTTGGTGCTAAGAAAGCTTCCTCCAACCAGGTTGTTTCCTATTCCAGAGATCTAAGGGCAAACTTTGCCCTCAGCCTCTGTCTCCCTCACCCACAGTAAAAAGTTGGTCATATTAGCTGCATTAGAATCACTCGTGTGCAGCATTGCCCATATAACCACAGAGAAGATCATTCCCAGTATTGACTGACTGTTGAGCTTAGTCTGAATTACAGTTCTGGGTGTCATTTGAAGTGTAAGACCTGTAGTGGATCCTTTCAAGTGCCTCTCTCTGTGCTTGCCTGTTGGGCATCTTTGCAGTCACCATCTTTTGAACAGTTGTAATACAACGTTCAGGAGTAATATCTAGACTGTTGTGATGAGAAGGGTAAAACTTTCTTTTCAAAGTACACACTTGTGTTTCACTGTACCTGTCAGTGTTTTTTTTAAAGTTTTTTACTTGGACGAGTAAAAATTTCCTTCTTTTCCAAATAACTCTGGATTCCAGAGCCTGTTAAAGGGATGCCTGCTTATTTTTATGTAGTGGCCAGTGTTTAAGCAGCTTTTCTGGACTTGAGAAATCCTAGAAGTGGTTTTGAGGGCAGTTATTCTTGTAAGACCGATCTTTTTCCTTTTACTTCCAGGAAGAACATTAGGCTCAGTTTTTCCTCATGAACAAGGGGACTTACTGAGAAAGCCACAAGCTGTCATAGTTTCATTGACACGTCCTGTGTTATTTTTTTTCTCCCAGGATTTTACTTCGTTTCAGTAAGGTCAGTCTGAAAGTGGTTTTAAAGTGGATACCTAGATGTACACTATACAAAATCAGCAGAATCAAAGACCTAAAGAAATTAAACCACCTGTTACCACATGGAACATCCTTATTAGATCATGGCAGTTGCATCGCAGAAAGAAAATGCTGCACATCCCAGTACATTTAAGTACAAATACTGCTATAATGTCACCAGCCAAGGAGGTTTTGACAGCAGTCCTGCTTCAGAAGAAAGCTGCATCTTTTTCTAACTGTTTTTTTCCTTAAATGTTGTTGTAAGTTGTTTGCCCTGAGAATAGTATGTATTGCTTCTGGAAAGCTTTTAACATAGAATATATGTATCAGGAGATTGTTAAAGATCCTTTTGCTTCATTATTCCACCTCAACTGCTACCAGTTTTTGGAGACATTTTTCAGAAAAATCTGCTCTGTCTGAAAGATGGTGGTGCATTTTTGCAAGACTACATGGAATAAGTCTGAACAGATTGGTGGACAAAGAATTTTATAGTAGTTCATACCAAAACAGTTCAATGCTGATCCATACTGTAGTTACAAAAATTGAGCTTGAAGTCTTGAAGTAGACAAATTGAGTCATGATTCCCACATTTCAGTTTTATACAACAGGCCATCCTGTCAGCACTAGCGCTGCCTTAAAATCAACAGATGGTTTATGTTCATGCTTTTCGCGTACTGCCATTAAAAATGTGTCATCTGAACTTTGTTGCTTGAGGCAGGCACTTGGTTTTTCTTTTCCTTACTTTGAGAATAAGTTAATGAAATGAAGAACGGCAACTTTAATATCAAAATGTCCAAAATACTGGCAGAGCCTTCTGTTTTCATATCAACAGTTCTTTCACAGTTGATGATAGATAACCATGGAGTAGGTAGGGTCTGCTTTCTTTCTTATTTCTGGTAATTAATTAATCAAAGGATTTTTTTTCCCATTGTGTATCTGTTTAGTTGAATTGTTGAATTCAGTTGTTTGGGGTTTTTCCACATGGGCTAAATTTGAGTGACTGTTTCATCTTTTTTTTCCTTTAACCAATCAGTGCACCACCAATGTATACAGAAGGTGGTGTTAATTTTGCTGAAGTGTAAGTTTATAGATTTTCATCTCTAAATCCCCTGTGGGTTTTTGGTATGTTTTTTTGTTGTTGGGGTTTTGGGTTTTTGGTTGGGTTTTTTTTGTTTGTTTGTTTTGGTTTTTGTTTTGGTTTGGTTTGGTTTTTTTGTTTGGTTTTGGTTTTGGTTTTTTTTTGACGGATGCTAGATTTGTCAAAGCTAAAACATGTCTAGGCCTTAATGTGACCAAAGTGACCAAAGCAAATTTGGTTCCAGGGTCATCTCTAATTGTTCACAAGGCTTTGATCCCTCCTGATTTTTAAAAGTTTGCTATATTAACTCTCTACATCCTGGGAACATTTAACTTTAGAGCAGAACTTACTTTCTTGAAATGCAGGAACATTCTCTTTTTTCAGTAAGATATTTTTTTTTAGCTAATTAGTAGAAATTACTGCCACATATATTCTTCCAGGTGTTCTGTTCCCAGCATTTCAGCGCTGTCACTTATTTTCTTTTTTACTATACAAGTGAGATATAGTCTGATATTCTAGAGTGAGGACAGACAACTTACTTTAATTGTTGAAGGCCTTTCTAGGCTTCCTTCTTTTTTTGCTTAATTACCTCCAGGCAATTTACTTTCCATGTTTTTGCATATCACAGTTGATAAAAATGAAAGACAGCAGAATACCCTCCCATCTACCACTGTTGTCTTTTTCCACTTAGAACTCTAGGGTTGAGTTGTAACTGAAATAGCAGTGTGGGCATTTGACTTTATAAAGCAGGCTTAGCACTAAGGGAGAAAAGGACTTTTTAACTGTTTTATACAGGAGAGGAAAATCACCTGATTTCAACTAATAGGACTGTAATATACTCGTTAGAGTGTACCTGTAAACGTAATATAATCTTGAAAAAATTATGGTCAGTGACAAGTAACTTTTTTTCCAAATAATGAAAACTTTAACTGTTGGGGAGATGGGAATGCTTTTTTAATTGGTCACCTATGTTTGTAAGATCTTGTAGTTTATTGGAATAGAATGTCAGTACTCAGTTTAAAACAATACTGAAAGGGACTCAGGAATCACCACTTAATATTTTAGTGGACTTAACCTTGAAAATGTTGTGGAGTTTTTCGTCTGTGTTGCCACAATATCACAAAAATTTGCCCTTAAAGGCAGACTGATATAAACAATATACTATTAAATAAAAAAGATGAAGATAATGGAAATAAGACAAATACATAATTTTTGTAAGCTCTGAAATAGAATTGGCATTCATCTGCGTACTGATGTGAGATTTCAACTGCTCAGGGAAATGGGGAAAAAGTATGAAGTATCAAGTACACGACAAAGCATGGAACTCAACATGTACAAATTTCTGGGATTAAAACAATATGCAACCTATTGCTTTGCAGCGTTGTTCCTATTCAGTGTGTAATTTTGAAAGATACAAGATGCATATGATGGTATTCATTGAGTAGGAAGTTAATGTAATTACCAAACACAGAGAATCTCATTATCTGGAGGAATATATTTAAAAATGGACGAACAAAGTAAATAAGGAGGAAACATCCTTCTTTAGTGCTTGACACGGAATTATGTAGGTTGGGAAAAGATCATTGTGTCCAGTAGTAGTATCAAGTCTACCTGCCATTAAACCAAGTCCCTAAGCATACCTACACATCTTTTAAATACCTCCAGGATGGTGACTCATCCACTTCCCTGGGCAGCCTATTCCAATGCTTGGCAACTGTCTGAGAGAAGAACGTTTTTCTAATACCCAATAAAAACCTTTCAGGAATGCAGTTCCTTCCTTACTTCTTGTAATTTAGTGTACAAGAAGTAGTTTGGTCTGAAAATGTCAGTAGCGTGGGTTTAGAATAAAGTGCAGGAAGGGTAAAAAATTGACCTTGATGAAATTTAAGAATTTTCATTTATTCAGGCTTATCTGCCCCCAGATAAGATGAAGAAGAAACTGGGAATGGGAAAGATGTTAACAGTGGAAGCTCTTTCAGTCTTGCAGTTAAATCATCCAAGTGAAATAAGACAAAGTCAACTCTTGAAAAGTGGCTCGTTAATTCAGAGGAAATTTTAAGAGATCTTCACAACCTGTTAAAGATAGTATATTTGGTAATGATTTGTTTTTTTTTTTTTTTCAGTTAGATGCCTTTTGAAAAGATCTTGCTTGGACTTTTTTATTTTTTCCTGGGTGTTGGGAGTTGTTTGTTTCCAGATTAATTTTTTTTTAATATATATATCCTTCCTCTTTCTCCAGCCTTTAGGCAGAGTTTGCCAGCTGAAGTTGAGTGTGATTCACAGCCTAAAATATATAAGTATACACGCTGAAGTACATTGTCCTCCTATACTGGAGAACATACTGCCCTGTAACCATAGCCGAGGGATGACCCTTACACTGCAGATGGGACAGGCACAAGTGTGGTGGCAATCACATAATAGATTGTAATTAGCATGGAGGACAGAAGAAGCTGATTTTCTAATTTGCCCACTCTAATGCATAGTGGTTTTTTTCTGATCTGATTCACCTGGAACTGCTTACAAGGAAGAGGCAGTGTTGTTTGAGAGAGTGCCTTTTAGCAGAGTGCTCTGATCAATGACTACAACATTATTTACTGCCAGCATTTGAGAAGGTGTTTCCAAAATTTTAGATATAGTTGTAAAGATTCTTTGAACTGTGTTCTTGTGGTGCTGAGTTAAGCTATGAAGTTGTTCCTTCTGATTTATATCTTGTTCTTTGAAAGAACAGATATGTTGCCCTAGAGTATAAGTATCCCAGTTTTGCTATTTTAACAGTTGATCATTTAGTGCGCTTCATAGTAGAAAGGAGTTGTGGACCTCACATGTGAAAAAGAAGTCTGGATACCAAAGCTCAAATCTAGTAAGCTGCTTCTGCATCTTTTATAGACAGCAGTGAAGAGACATTTAGAATACTGGATGGATTTTTGGTAATGAAAATGTATTTTTTGGAATGTCGGTCTCCATGGCTGGAAAATTAAATATTTGAATAGACAATTTAAGAATACAAATGTGAGCTCTGATACCAAAATCGCTACTTACAAATATTACTCATTCCCAACTTCTTAATGAGTATGATTTCCTATTGAACTAAATACTCTTTCTTTTATTTCTTTAGAGGGAAATCCATTTGTCCAAGCAATACCTTAACTTCTGTGCTAGATAAAGAAATGCAGAGCAGGCCTGCACCTTCTTTTCTTCGTTACAAGCAAACAGATAAGTAAGGAATTTGGATTTAAAACCTTATTCTTCAATTTTGTGCTGAGTTCCCCATGGAACATATTCCTGAGCTTCAACTTCATATGCTCTGTTTCTGCTTTTTTCCCTTTTTTCTGCTTTGGAGCTTGCAGTATACATTAAGATGTTCTTTCCACAGACGTAAGCATGAAATGAAGTGATAAGAAAATGTGAGATTGGCTGTGTGTTATAGGGGTAGTAGCATAACAAATATTATTTGGGTTTAAAATTATTTTAAAATAAATATTAGATAGTTGGGAAGAGAGTGCTCTTTTGGAGGTTTGGGATTCTTTTTTTTTTCTTTAACCTTTAACCAGTGTCTTACTGGCATAAAATTATTTATTTGGACTGGTACTAAATGTATTTTTCTTGTGTATATATGACTACACAGTTGATTAAAGGTGACCTACAATTTTTGTCAAATAGTAAGAATTACTGAATATAGAGTATATAAGGCATCTTGGTGAATAGTCTTAAAAGGACAGTCTTTATGTTGTATGACCTGCCAGCTTCAGATACTTGTAGTTATCTCATAATTACAATTTTTTTTTTTAATGGGTGTCTTTTTATTTGTTCGGGTTTTACCTTTTAGAAGTGTTTTCCTCCCAGATTTTTTGCAGATGAGCATCTGAAGTTATGTTCAAGTACCTTTTGCAGAAAGGGACTGCTTAACGTTGCAGTAACTACATTTGGTAGGTGCTGCTGGAATACAAACTAGGCTGTTCTGAAAAAATTTAAATTCTTTCAGAGCTAAGCATCTAGAGCAAAACATATTTCTAGAAGAATTGCTTAAGGTGTAACTCAGTGTCAGTTTTTAATAGGTTGATACTGTTTGTTTCCACTTCTGTGGGATTCCTGTCTTCAGTGACCCTAATTAATGCTAAGGAGTTATGTAGCAAAATTAAATAGACGGTCTTAGCCTTTTATTTTTCATTACTAGAAGTAAAGTTTCTTTAGAAATTCTTAATTCTACAAAATCTTTTGGAAGATCTCATACTGTCTTACTGAATAAAATCTTTACAGTGTTTGGATTTGCTATGACCGTATATTTTGTGTTACTCTTGCTTTTGAAAGCAAGCAGGTTTGATCATCAGCTCACTTTGGCAGTATTTATTTTGCTATTTCCTTTAAAAAGGCATTTTGAACATTTAGTCTTCAGTACAGTATCATTTTAGTAGTAAATATTACTAGTAAATTACATTTTCTGGTAAAACCCCAAAAGGCATTTAATCCATTCAGACACATGTTGATGTACATACATTTAATCAGTCATATGTTTTTGTAAAAATTCAGTAAACAAAGGCTTTCTGGAGGATTAAGATACTTTGATTAAAACTTAGTTTAAAACTACATGCTATTGTCCAATGCAGTGTGTATGTGCACACAGAGATATTATAGGAGTTTGTGATTCAGTTTACTTTGTATCTTTTTTTTCCATGCATGTAACATCTAATATTCTTGTAATTTCAGGACTAGTGGAAACAGTGGTTTATCCAAACCATTAAAGGAAGAACCAGTAATTGACTACTTTGATGTCCAGGACTGAAGTGATTGATATAGAATCATTCAGATGAATAAGAATCACATAGATTATGATACAGAAGCTTAGAGGTGAAAATACTAAGTTATTGTGTGAGGTGCTTTTTGATTATGTGTCAAATGACTAGTTGTTCAGCATATTCATAATTTAACATCTAAAGTTAGCTAGATATGCTAAATTAAAAAGTTAAGCATTTCAACAGTTTATGTAACTGCATAATACCTAGTAGTAGTATGAGTTTATTAAATCTGGGTTTGGTGCAATTTTGTATCTAATGTGCAGCCAGAAAAATTTAGATTTTCATTGATGACTTTGAAGCAAGAGAACTGATGCAGATATATTTTTGGAATATTAAGAACAACAATAAATCTCAAGTATTTATTTTGATGTATCACACACAACTTAAAAGGGACTAGAAATAATCTGTGATAAAAACACTGATTGGGATATTCTTAAAGTATGTTTTATTAATTAATTAATGTTTTATTAATTCACTTTTGTGTTATTTGTGGTAAATTTGAGAATTTGAGTTAGTCTTCTACATAGAAAGAAATACAAAATTAAAGTATAGATACATACATAAATGCCTCTTAAGAACACAGAATTGCTTTGGAGTCTGAAGAACCAATATTTGGGGAAGGTAGGGAATTAAAACTTACTTTAATGTCAAATTTGATGTGTTTAAAAAGAAGAACAAGCAAAAACAAAGAAAAAAACCCAAACTAAACAACAACAAAACCAACCCCACAACATGAGATTACTAATACTACTACTTTTTTATTCAAGACCTTGAACAAAATCAAACTTCATATATTATTTTGGTGTTCTGTGCATGATTTTATTGTGGTTTATATTTTTTCCTGTACTGTGCAAGTATAAGATGAATGTGTGAAGTTTGGTTTTAGTATGTTATGAATTTGTAAAATTTATAAGTCCAGCTGCCTAAGCTATTTGGCAATGGAAAATCTTTGTTTTACGGGAAATGCCATTAACAAAATGGGATGACAGTTTAAACACTGAAAGATGCCTGAGTGTTCTCATGATGGTGGATTGTTTCCAGATCTTGATTTAAGATAGGTGAGTAGCTCTCTGGGAGAGGAGATTGTAGGTCTGATCAGAAGAGGTGGTACAGCTCTGAATTGGAGTCATATCTGTTCTCCTGAGGAGAAGGTTTTTTGTATTAATAGCTTTAGGAACTCTGATGCTGATGCACTCTGATTCTTACTCCTTGTGGCTGCTATGTGTAGTACTTGATGTGAGTCCCCTATACAGCATAGGAGGCTGATGATAAAAAGGGGCTCCCTACGTTGTAGTGTGAGATTTGTTGCCAAAAAATTCAAAGCATTTACTCATGCTTAGATTCACATAGAGTTATCATATGACCCCGAGCCTTAACTATGAAGCCATTCCATGGCTACATTTCAATTGAACAGCTCATGAAACATGGAAGAACAAGTAGAAAACTCACAAACCATACCTGTCCCCCTAGATGTTTTAAAAATAAAATGCTTGCTATTATTGTATATTTTTGTAGGAGTTTATTATTTCACATTTTTAAAAATGCAGGCTTAAATGGCACTAAACATTTGAAGTGTTTCAAGTAAAACAGGTACCTTTAAAAGTGTTCAAGCTTTACATTTGTATGTAGTGATTTAAATTTCTTTTACTTTTTTTGTTTAATACTTTATGAACAGAAATGAAAATTAAATAATTATGTCTTGCATTGCCCTTGATTTCTTAAGCAAATTATGGTTTGATTCTACAAGGTATGTTGCTAAATTCAGCTGAAGAAATAAGTTACTTCCAGGAATGTATTTCTTCAATCCCTTCCGTGTGAGGACTGTATCTGTACCAGTGCTTGCAGACAAGCGCTGTCTCAATGTGGCCAAACAAGGGCTATTCCTGGTTTTGAAACTCAGAGCTATGTTAATATAGCACTGACTTAAAGCTAGCAAGACCTGTATTAATAATGTATGTAGTTAAGCCACAAAGGTAGGTTCGAGACAGGAGCTGGCACACATGTCCAATGAACTGAGTCAGATGCATGTGTACTGGAGCACACACAGTTGGTTTACTATAGGTAGACCTAACATTACAAAAAATCAAAGTGGTTTAGTTGATAATAAATAGAATAAAGCTGAAACCTACTAACTATTCACAGATTCACATGAATATAGCCAAAACCGTCACATTTGTGCCTCTGATTTGAAATTTAAAACCTAAAAGGTTTTTGTGGTATTATTTTCAGCTCTGTTTAGTGGAATTTTTATCAGATTATGGCATAACATAAAAGCTCAACAGCTTTGGTGAGACACACTTCAGCAGTCAATTTGCCACTGCTTGTAATAAAAAAATGGAAGTAATCTCAGTTTCTCAAGCTAAGATTAATAATTATTACTGAATGTGTTCATACTGAGAAGTCATACTTCTTATCATTTGCTTCTTAACTATGTGAATGTTAAAACATTTTTATAGAACTATATGTCCCACATCTCTAAATCATGGCTGTGGGATCCATACCTGTAGTAATGAAGCAGTTCACAAGTACCGAATCTTTTTATTTTTAATTCATTTTAGTAACTTGGTTAAAAATATGATACCATATGTTTACCCATGAAAGTGATTTTTCCCTTGGAGCTCAGCTACGTAGCCTTACGAAGGAATTCAGCAAAGGTTAACAGTGGCGCTGTTTCTGTTTTGTTTTGCTTTTGCTGCAATGTATCAGTGACTTTCATATGGAATATGGAATAGTAATAAAGGCTGGAAATTTGATATATGTGATAATTTAGCTTCATATTGCATGTGTGCCTTGTGGAAATACTTTTCAAATAGCTATTTTTTTAAATCTGAGCTGGCATTTACACCTTTTATGTAATAGAAGAATAAGTAGATAAAAGAAATTTTTGCATCAGTGAAGGCAGTGGCAAAAATCATGGTGACATCACTGTAACTTACAACTTCAGCTTCAGTATGCTAGCAATTTTCCACAGCCCTAAGAATAATATTGTCTCCTGTAAATATATTTGGACAAACTACTTCTCAGTAAGCATCTTTTGAAATAAGTTATGTGATACCAGTTGGAATTCCTGCAACTTCCTGAAGTGCTTTTAAAATTGTATTTAAAATAGGCAGATGGTTTGGCATTTGGGCTCTGCTGTTACCTGTCTGTGTAGCTTAAAATATTTAAAGTGCTCTGAATATTCAGTATTTGAGTTTAACATAAAATTGTATAAGATACATGAGTAAACTTCAAGATCACTTGCTTCTATGGCAGTTTCTACATTATTTGCCTCAAAATGAGCAAAGTAAAGTTTTTCTACAACACTTGTCATTTGTTGAAAGATCTATATTTAACTCAATTTTGTCAAGTTACTGATGTAAAATTGCTTTCTTTACAAACTCAAAATAAATCTATACTTAAAGTTCAGTGCTTTGGAATTGTTTGCAAACTTCATCTTGGTATTCAAGAGTTGGAAGACTGAGACATCACAGAGAAACCAGTGTAAAGATTAAATGGACATTTGGGAAGTTCCTTTTCCTCAAATTTTTAAATAAAGTATGTGGTTTCCTGGATTTGAAGTGATTTTTAAATGAATGCTGTGTGGAGAATGAAGCAAGTAAAGAGGGCTCCCCAGAAAATGGAGAGTATGCTGCCTTCTTGGAATTCAGAGGTACAGGAGAGACCATTCTGGATAGAAATGTGCATTTTGGTTATATGAAAAACCTTTTATTATGTCAGCCTAAATGCTACTTGGCAGTAAAATATATTATTGTAACTTATGGTCCCTTCATTGTTGTTTGTTCACCATTAAGTGGTAATGGTGACTGTAAGGCAGGTGGGAGGAGGGGAAGTGAGGATAGTGTAACAACAAAGTTCTGTGGGCATTAGATATATGAAACTCAGGATAATATATGGGAGGTGGAGGGATGATATAAGAACTCTGCCATCATAGTTTAGTATGTGACAGAAAGATTCAAAAAGCAAGCAGTCTGAAAGTCAGAAGTTTGAAGTGATTTGAAATAATCTGGCTCCTCCCTAAACTTTTAACCCAGGTCATGCATTTTCAGCAAAAGCCTGACCTGATATTTCAGATGAAGTGCAAGATGGCTCATAGAAATTCAGGGAAGTAATCTGAGATTTAAGAGTCTTGAAAGACAGACTAAAACCTTTTAGCTTGCTACTTCAGCTGCCTTTAAGTTTGGACTTTAATTTTAGGATATTTTTGGAGGATGAGGCTGGCATGTTGCAGGTGTACAAGCATTGGAAAACGTGTTAACTGGAAATCTTTGCCTGAAAAAAGTGCCTGCACTTCAGTTTGGTGTGTCATGGACTAGAGGGAGACCAAATACATCTTCCTTGTCAATGTGTGTAAATGGCAGCAGAAGAGGTTTTGCTTTCTGTTCACTTTTCCATGTTTGGAAAAGGTTTAGATAGATACTATTGTTCAAATGTTGTGTTTCAGGTATTGTAGCCTTTGTAGATACTGAATTCCCAGCAGAAGCCTTCATATTTAACAAATGCTGTTCTCGTCCTTTACTAAAATGCTGAATTCCTAAGATGGTTGATGTGCAATTTTTTATGTCTATATATTTACTACTCAACCATAAACCAGAATATTAGTGCTATGAGATAAGGCTTATGTGGAGAGGCTGTACTTTGGACGCTCCTGAGCTTTAAACCAGGTTTCTTAGTGTTTGTGATCTCAAGATTTTTGAAAAAGCAGTGCAGTGTCTTGAGCAGATGGAGAGACCATGTTGATACTGTCCTATGAGAAGCAAGGTCCCAGAAGGATTCTAGGAATATTTTGTTATTATCGATTGATAATAATGCTGTTTCAAGCATAGTATTTTTATTTTGTTTCTAAGTCAAGGTGTCTAATTTAGAATTTCTGTGGGAAATACATGTCTCTTTCAAAACAGAAAGTTATTTTTATCACTGAAAGAATCTTTTTAAGAGCACAGATCAAGGTATATCACCTTTCTGATATTTCAGACGACCCTTTTACCAGTTTTCGTGCCATTATGAGCTACAGCTGCCTTCTTTGGAGTTCTTTTCAGTGAAAGGAATAGGGGCAAAATACGTCTGTTGTGTGGAGCTATGCTTGCCCTTCTCAACTTTACTTTTTGTGAAATGTTGAGGAACTGCCCCCTTGTAAATGGTTTGGCTTTCTGATGAATCTGATGTGTACTTACTCCAGCATCCAATCATCTTACTACATTCACATTTAAAGTGTAGAAAATGTATTCTAGTCAGAGAACTAGAGGGCTTGATTTGTAAGGAGATGTAGGAAACTAAACTAAAGCATCAGCACAAAGAAAAGTCTGTCTTAATAGAACATTTTTTATATGCTAGTCAAAAGGCTGTCTTTCAAAATGTGTCTGTAGGGTAAGTTAACGTTTTACTAGGGAGTGTTACTTATAAATCTTGAGTTCTAGGAAGTAGCTGTGGTGAAAACTGTTGGATGTTGGATAGTCACTTATCTAACAGTACAGTCAGGAAAGTACATTGTGGGATCTCAGCACCTCAGTCCTGAGGTGCCGAGCCACCGAGACCACCCTTGGGGGGCTCGGGAGTCCTGGAATGTTGCCAGAAGTGTCTGGTGGCTGGACTTTGATCCTACACAGGAGACGACACCTGTATGAGGATAGGAGGACTTCACCGGGATGAATGGTGAAGGGATTAGTTAATTAGAGGGTGAGACACAGGGTTTAAGATTGTTGTACAGGGGGGTTTAGAGAAGTAAGATGGAGGAATTGGGGCGTGTCCTGTCCTTCTTCTTCTTCTCCTCCATCTTCTGTGTGATGGTGGCACTTTGGGATTGGTCATTACTAAAAGTGCACCTGGCAATAAGAATAAATGGTATTGGGGAAAAATGATAAATATTGTACACGTAACAATGGGTATAAAGATAGGTGACTGTCCGGAGGGCAGGACAGTGTGCTCATGGCTGACTGCTGAGCAGACCTCTGTCGGGTTGAAAGAAAATCTTTTAGATAAACAATTAATAAACATAAAGACCGAAAGAAGAACTGAAGCCTCTTCTCATTCTTTGATACGCGGGCTGCCCCAAGGCCACTCCGGGCCTTTCCAGGCCCTTCAAACAGCCGAAAACCGGACAGTACATTCTGTCCATTCAAGGTACCTAGACAGCTTACCTGGTTTTTAACAAGCAATTCAAGGAATTTTCAGAATTTACTGTTATCACAGTAAGTTAGATACCTCTTACAAAGAAATGATGTTTCAGGAAGTACTAATTAAAATCTTCAGTCAGTTCAGTAACTCGTGGTGAGTACTGACTCCGGTTGGTGTTTAAATTCAGTATGCTGGTATCAAATAAATAGGTGCCAAAGTTTCTAGTTAAGCGTGTTTGCTTAGGAAGGACAGTTCAGCAGCTTCAATTAAAGTCTTTTACAATTTTAATTAAATTCTGTTGAAGTAGGCAATGATTAGACAGGTATTGGGTTGAAATATCAAATTATTAATTTTTATGTAAGTTGTATTTTTGTTCATTTTATTAGGCATTTAAGGAGTGTATGACTTGGCTGTCAGCTGATATCCGTTACTTACTAAGTGAGTAATGTACTTACTAAGAACTGATAAAGCCCCATATATAGTTAATATTTAGTTCGTGGTTTTCCTGCTTCTTCCAGCCCTGGCTATGAGAAATTATCTTAATCTTCAGCCTAAATGTGTACAAAGCCATGGACCTAAAATAGAATAACCTAATGCAATTGTACAGGCTGGAGCTCATAGTCTTGATAACAGCTTTATGTAAAAAGAACTGGATGCCTGGGCATCCTGGTGGACATCAAGTTAACTGTGAGTTAGCAGTGCATCCTTGTGGCAAAATCAGTCATGCACTCTGCTCTGGATTGTAAGCACAAACACAGCAGGTCAAAGGAAGTCATTACTCTTCTCTATTCAGCACTTGTGAGATGATTTGTGTAATACTGGGTCCAGCTGCAGGCTCCACAGTACAAGAAAGACCTTGACTGAAACAACTCAAGCAGAACACCACCGAGTTGGTCAGGAGGCAGGAGTACATGACGTGACATAATGGAGAAGTCGAAGGCACTGGATTTGTTCAGCCTCAGAAAGGAGAATACTGAAATCCTTACTTCTGTCCACAAATACCTAACAAAATGTGTAGAAAAGACAGAGCCAGAGTGTACTGTAAAAGGATGATGGGAAATAAAAGTTGAAACATGAGACATTACTATTTGATACACATTTTCCCGAGGAAGGTGGTAAAATACAATATGAGTTTAGTCAGATATGTTACAGAATTGTCTTCTGTGAAGACATTAAGAACTCAACTGTATGAGATCCTGAATAGCTTTCTTTAACTGGACATGCTTGGAGCAAGAAATTGGGCTACATCACCTCCCTAAGGTCTCTTCCAACCAATACGATCCAACAATTCATGGCCAACCTAAAGAAGCTATGCTTTTGACTCAGTTTTGTCCCTGAGCTATATTTTGTCTTTTTCAAAAAGATTATGATTGGTTAATTGATAGAAGAGGTAATTGTGCAATCACATTGAAGTGTTCAATGCTCATAGCTTGTTGATGGTTGTTTTGTGCCAAATTTGATATCTCCTTTTGCAGTTGTTTATTCTGATACAGCCTTTGTACTCTTCTAATGTTTCCCATTCAGGGCTTTTTACACATTTATGGGTAAAATATCTTCTTGTAGAACAGGAATGAAGGGAAATCAAATTTTCATGTTTTCCTATGACCTATAAGCTGTGTATGCAATGTTGTAACTCAGTTATGATAAGGCTGTAATTTTTCAGTTGCTACAGTGTTTGCAGATTTTCACTGTTATAGTTAAATTTGAATATTAATTTTGGGGATAACAATAAGAGCAGCAAATGTTAATATTTATTCATCCTAAGTGAATGAAAAATTATTTTAATGCTTCATAACATTTCTTTGGATCAAAGAATGTATAAAATTGAAATCATTTAGAAACATATTGGCTTGAAGAGAGAGCTCTTAATATTCTGAGATTAATGAGGCATTCTTTAAGTGTTAGCTGATATTTGATTCCTTAATAAGGACATACTTTTAATGGCCAGACAGTTTCTGTCATCAAAAGCAAGCTGAAGCAAAGTCAGTTTATTCTGTGAAATTGACATCTTACCATCTATATCAAGAAGTTAGAAAAAGGGCTTGTTTTCAGAAGCAAAATGATGTGTAATTATTGTAGTGATAGATGTTTTCCTCTTCACATGAATGTAAACTAAAAACTGCTACCCTGTAAAATATTTTTCAAAACATTATCCAGGTCTATAAATTAAAAATATATATATGTGAAAGAAATGACTGTCAATAAAAACTAATTTAAAACTATGCACATTTAGAGGTAAGACTTTCCCTTTTTTCTACTAATATCACAGCTGAAGAGTGCAGTTTTGGAATTACTCCAAAGCACAGTGGCTGTAATCAGGTACTGGTTTCTCTTTGGATGTTCAGTTCAAATTCAGTCCACCAGTAATGTCAGTAATATTCTTTACCTGCTCTAGATATTAAGACTCTCTGATTGTTACTGTGTGGGAAGTCTGGCCATTGCAGGTGCAGACTGGGAGTATAGACCTGTATGAATCTGTGACAGGAGTAGTTTTAGGAAAACAGATTGGGCAAGAGAGAGAAAAAGACATGGACTCAGAACATAACTGGTGGTTTTAATTTCAGAGTTCCTGGAAGATCTTATTATACCTAGCAGTCTTTTTGTCATACAGATTTCCAGAAATATGGAGAACACTGGAAGAGTGTGGATATGATTGATTTCTTGATGCTTGATGATAAGAAGATAGTAAGAAAGGCAGCATACATCTCTACCTCTATAGATGAAGGTGAAAAATGTGTATTTTATGATTGATTTTTCACTAATATTAAAATGAATATTATATGTGTTATGTTAAAAAGTTATACTGTATTAATCCTTTTCAGTAGTCTATTAAATATAGTTTTAGGCTATAACATAATATTAAAATAAAAGCTTTGTGATGTAAGATACTTTTTTTAACTAGCTCAAGAAATTCTTCACATGGAGATAACAGCAACAAGACACCTAAATGTCCAAGAGAAGAATTATTGCCCCTTTATCGGAAAAGACAAGCTTTCTTCCACCTCCTTCTTGTCTTTAAGGCACCAGCAGTATTAAGGAGGAGAAGTTGACAATAACCCGAGAAAACCCTTTGTTTGAAAAGAATTTTTGAATCATGTATGAGATATATGAATATGCAACAGGCTATTGCTTTTAAGAGTTAATCCTTTGTTAGCAAGCCATGCTTCAAAGAGGAAGGCATCCAAACATACATAATTCTTTGCTTTTATTGTCCTTTATTGTCCTAACTCTGATTGTCCAAGTTCTTATTGCTCCAATTTGTATTACTATCATTATAACCATTTTATTACTATTAAACTTCTAAAATTTTAAAAGAAGTAATTGGTGTTTTTCACATGAATGACATGAAACTGGTCTGGAGTCATATGCATGGTATTGTTCAGCTTGGCTCTATAATTTAGACCCAGAAAAGAGTCTAAATTATAAGATGGCCGGGAGAAAAGCAGTTTGGGCTGATATAAGTGAGTAAGAAAGCAGGAGGGGTAGCATATGTTCTCACGAACAAAGGTATTGTGATTCCAGCAGCCCAGGAGTTCATGAAGTATTCAGAGAAGGTAGTGACATGGAATGCAGAAAATGTTGCTCTGGCAATTTCTGCTAAAAGGACAGAAAATCAGGCTTTGCTCTGTTCCTGGGAGGATATTGTCTCATAGTGATGAGAAAAGAGCAGGACAAAATGAGGAAAGGGATGCATAGTCAGTAGTATTCCTGAGCATATTGCAGGCAGGACAGCAACCAACAATATATTTCAAAAACAAATAAGCTGGCCCAGGCATTTGGGAAGTATGGGCAGACATTCTGGTGGCACACTGAGGAACAAAATAGCTTGAAATAAGAATGGGAGATTAGGCAAGCATTAGCTAATGACTGAAGACTTTGATAAATGGAGAAATATAGGTGAGTTATGCTTGAAGTTATGCTTGAAGGTGAGTTATGCTTGAAGCATGCTTACGAAGTTCATGATTGCACCAAAGATGAAGAGGTTTTGCATGGTAGACATGGAAGAGGGGAGAGATTGGGATGATATATTTCTCCAGACTCTTTACGTGATGTTTGTTACACTTCGATGAGATACCATTGGTGAAACCTCCCTCCCTTGCCAAATGTGAGGTGGACACTCAACCAGAGTCTGGCCTGCTTTGAGGTGTAAGCTAAATCACAGAGGTGTGGATGGGAATATGCTACACTAACAATTTTGGGGATTTTTAGAAGTTCATTTCACAGTGGACTCTGTGTTCTGACAGATTAGCCCAGAAGAATGCACAAAGAGGTTCTTGGGTCAAGTACCAGAAGACTTCCTGGTTTTAAGGTGGACAGTGTGTTAGCTAACAGCATGGAGTTACAACCTATCAAGAAACAGATAAATCATTTAGAGGAAAAATTTTGTTTATTCTTAAGACCAATGAGTGACAGGGGACCAGTGAATTCTGTTTGATTATCACTTGTCCTCTCACTGTAGATATAAATTCCATGCTATTCTTGGAGAGCAGCCAGAGATGACAGAATGGATCCTCTGTTATCTCTGTGAGATACTGTTCCTTTCACTAAACATTCATATGTTCCTGTGGTTATAGAATATTGCTTACAAAAGATAGTAACTTAATATTTTCACTACTATTGATAAACCCCATATTGATAAACCCCATGTGATTTTAATCTACTGAGATTTCAGTTCTAAGGCCAGACACAGTGGTTACTCAACAGCTTGTTCAGTTTTCAATGCAAATGACTCCAATGCTAGAATTAACAAATTCAAAAGACTGCTCATGTTTTGGATTGTCCTAATGGCTTTCTATTTGCTGTGCAGCACAGTAGAATTGTGCCTGGACTTCTGGCTATCATTACTATAAAGGAAGTTGAAAGTATAGGACACAGGACTGTTGTTCATCTGCCGCTTTAACCACAGACAAAAAGAGATACTTTTTAATTGAGCTAAATATTGGTAACAATAACCTTTGTTTTGCTGAGAGTCTCACAGGACTTAGAGAAGTGATGGATCTGATGTATATATGTAAATTTGTGCAAAAGAACTGCCTCACAAATTGGGGTGATCTGTGCATAGGAAGGTGATATTGATTGATATCTGCTTGCCCGAAGAGCCACTGCATGTTAAATCATAGTGTGGGAAAGTGCTGGGGTATTTTTAAGCCAAACAATCACCATGAATCTCCCAAGACCTCCTTCCTCCTTTCTCATGATGAAAATTATCACAGGGTTAGGGATGTCAGAAAGTTACTTAGGGCAGGAAATTTTTGTGCTGTACTTGTATTACAGGTGATAACTGTCTATAAAGACATATTGCCAGCTGTGCGTATCACATGAACCTGCAGCTAATGTAAATGTGAAAGTAATTTGCCCAAGCTGCAGACTGATGTCTGGGAATGTTTGCAGAAGCACAAGGCCCTGGCTGGCTGTTAAAAAGCAAACTTAATTTGCTATGATTTTTTCATGAGAAATGAAAAGTTTGCAAGGAAAACATCAGATATAAAAATGCTAAAAAAGTTAAACATATTATGGATTGATTTGTAACCTAAACAAAAGCCATGCTTCATTCCCCTGTCAAAATAGACAGAGAAATGCTATGTTTTTAATTACATAAAGTGTATGCAGAAAACTGAGACTTCCAACTCTTACTTAGTACCATTTAGATCATACTCAAGTCCCACACTATTCCATACAGCCTTATTAACCACTTTCCCCTTCCATTCTTTGATATAATACAGAGAGATTATTCCCTTAGTCTATAGACCCCCCCTGCAAAATGTCTATAAAATATGTTTAAAATGTCTGTTGAATTCATTTAGTCCGTTACTTTGGGCTCTATTTCTTGCTTCTTGTTACAGGGCATCAAAGCTAACTCAGGTCAAGTCACCGCTTCCTGTAAGGCTTCTCCTCCATTGCCTCAGGTGGTTTCTGCTGTACTAATTCCTGTACCACACAATTCAAATCATAGTTTACAACAATTTAAAGGTATATCCCTTACAATCTCCATCCCTAGTCCTTTTGGGCCAGTGTTTTTAACTTTGCCATGAACTCCTCTCCTTGTCCCCAGCCTGGCTAACAACAAAGGGTTCCCTCTAGAGTCTGCTGTTAGTGTAGTCCACCTCACAGTCCTGCTTGCACTGCAGGAGATAACTGCTTCACCATAGTCTTCATTGTAGGCTGTGAGGGAATCTCTGCCGCCCCTGCTCCAGTGTGGGACCACACCCATGGGAGACAGTCCTTAAAATTCTCCAGTGTGGGGGCCTTTGCACAGGTTCCAGTTCTTTGCTAACTGCTCCAGCAGGGCCCCCCATGAGGTCACAAGGCCTTGTCAGCAAACCTGCTCCAATCACAGCATCTCATGGGGTACTGCCTTCAGGCATTCACCTATGGAGGCATAGGGTCCTCCATGGGCTGCAGGTGGGTCTCTGCTCCATCTAGACTGATTCATGTCATAGTCTATTCAGCTGAAGTTCACACTGGAATTCCACCTGTCCAGTACAGCAACACAGAAACAGCAGTAACACCCTGGCCATCTGCCAGCCCAGGTATATCACTAAGACTGTTACCAAAATGTTTCCAGGTACAATACAGGGAGATGATAAGCAGTACAGCAATATAGGAAGCAGCAAAAGCAAAGAACATCCACTAATGAGCACTAGACTAATATACAGTCATGGAAGGGAGCCCCATGGCAAGAACAGGACCCTGCTGATTACCAGCTAAACAGTACTAATAGCTATAAATTCAATTTAGCACATTCCAGTCAAATCTATCTTTATCTTAAACACTTTGTGCCTCACATTGGGAGCCAAAAAGCTCTGTTGTGGCTTAACCCCAGCCAGCAACCAAGCCCCCCGCAACTACTCACTCACTCCCCTACCAGTGGGATCAGGGAGAGAAATGTACAGGTAAAAGCTAGAAAACTCATGGGTTGACATAAAGACATTTTAATATGGAAAGCAAAAGCCATGTATACAAACAAAACTTTGGAAACTGAGAGCACTGGGAATATTTCTCTCTCTGCTCTAGGATGTCCTGACCCCCAGGGGAGCAATGACTTTGACCCTCATTCGTGGAGAAAGTTTCCTTGACTTCAAGATAGACTAGAATCCACAAAAGTGTGAAATAGATTATAGAGAGTAGTGTAGGTGTATCACTTGGTGAGAAATTTAGGTTTTAGGATTTTTAGTATGTTGGGGATGGAAGCAAGATGGAGGGCACAGGGTGTCGTCCTGGGTTTCTTTTCATGCTTCTTCTTCCTTCTTCTCCATGGGTTTGGTGGGCATTTTGTAATTGGGCAGAAAAGTCCGCATTGCAGGCTCTTTGGGATCAGTTATTAGATTAAAAGGGAAAATAATCTAGGTGTCAGTTCTTAATTGGATAGTTTAGTCTTAAAAGAGCTTGTAATAAGAGACTGTTAGCCATGTTGTGCCTTCTGATGAAAAGCTGCCGAACTCATGGTTGTGAGACTGTTTTGCTGATAAGAAGTAATAAACACCTGAGTCCGAACATGATCTACCGTCTCAAGTGCCTTCAATCCAGACCCCGAGAAACTGATACAAAACAAAACACGTAATTAATTCACTGCTTCCCAAGGGCAAGCAGGTGTTCAGCCATCTCCATTAAGCAGGGTGCCATCATGAATAACAGTTACTTGGGAATACAAACGTCATCACTCTAAACATCCCACTCTCCTCCTTCTTCCCCTACTTTATATAATAAGCATTATGTCATATGGTCTGGAATCCCTTTGATCTGATTGGGTCACATGTTCTGGCTATGTCTCCTCCCAATTTCCCATGCACTTCCAACTTCCTTGTCACCATGTCAGTACAAAAAGCCTTGGCTCTGAAAAGGCCTTGGTTCTGTGTAAGCACTGCTAAGCAATAACAAAAACATCTCTATTATGATCACTGTATTCAGCATCAATCTAAAATATAGTCCTATACCAGACACTGTGAAAAAAGTTAAGTCTGTCCCAGCCAAAGCAGCACATAAGGCATGTGCTTTCATACTCATGTTAAAAGAAACTAGAGACAGGAAAGTGCTATATTTGTAATGATATAAAGTGTACACAGAGAAGTGGGATATATGTTCCAAATTATACTCTTTCAATGGAGTTAGCAACAGGACCACAGCAGGATGTTGTCCGCCCTGCCTCTGCCTCTCTCTACCCCAGCTTTGAATCTGCTAAGAAACTTACAAACTTCTTAGCCAGCACCAAAATGCCCATGATCACCATCTATACATTCTCCCAAAGTAGGCATTTGTCTTCTGTTTTTCCATTGTATTATGCAATGTGGCCTGTATCTTGCTGCCCCAAGAACTGCCATGATCATTCTGGCATCTTGGGTCAGGGTACACAGGGTCTTTAGATCAGACTCAGAGGATTAGCCTGTTTGCATGGGGAAGATCTTGCTTGGGGATTTCTTGGTGGCCTTCTAAGACTGGGGCACAGTCCTCTTGCATGTTCTAACTTGCTACTATACCTGTATGTTTTTAAGGTTAGGGGAAGTACCTCCTAGATTTCTATTATTACTGCTAATATTGCATTAATTTAACAGTGTAAAATCTGTAGACAGTGGTCTTGCAATAGTGTCACAAAAAAAAAGAAAAAAAAGGTGGAATCTACACATTTCAGGAATACCAGAGGAAAGGTGACTCTACTCCCTTTCTTCCCTCCCCTTGCTTGGATCAATGCTGCATCCATTCCCTAGCATTTCCAGGTTTTCCAGGTTTTGCAGTCTCTCAGCTAGAGAGAAAGTAACTCATTTCTGTCCATTCAAGCCCAAAGTCTAAATCTGTGTAATCTTTCTTGTGAACACTTTATTACACCTATGCTCTTTTATCCCATTATGAGGCTATGTCTTCTTCAAAACATTTGTGTTTAAAGGGGGATCTTGCAGTGGTTTCCGAGCTAATTGTGCAGTTTCTGACTCCTTTCTCTGATATGACTTGCCTGTTTCCCTGGGTTTGACAAGATGAACAATCAACTCTGACTAGAGAGGTATTTCAGTCTCCTTATTCAAATCCTACAGGAATTATAACTAGCTTAATTTTTCAGGTTGTGTGTATACACACTTATCACACTTCATACCTTATAAATTATATACATATATGTCAGGTGATGAAGTCTACAGTAATTTTATATATTTAAGCCCTTAATATTTAAAGGAAAAATGTATTTTTACAGGCAACAAAATGTCTAGGGTGGGAGTGACTTAAGACATTTTTTTCTCTCCAGATATATGTTTTTTTATGTAGTGGAGTGATGAGCTGAAAGTTAGCACATCCTAGTTCAAAATGATGCATAATTTCCATGACAGGGGCCATTTTCTTGGCTCTAAACCAGACCATATTTCATTAAGAGTTACAAGGCTTTTCTCAGCCCACAGACTTTTCATACAGTTTTCCAAATTTCCATTTAGAAGACAGCTCAAAGTGAAAGTGTAATGCTTTAAAGGATGCTACAAGCCAAATTAGGACTTTCGTTTGCATTACAGCATAAGCTTTATTTCTATAAGGCAAAACTGGATGATGTTGAGAGCGTATCTCTAAAGAAAAGCTGAGAGAAATGTAGACAGTTTTGAGAAGTTGTGGAGATGTAGACAGTTTTTCTAAAATCAATCAGCATTTCTTAGTCAGCTTGCAGCATACAGTCTCCAGGTAAGTGTGATCAAAGTCCATATAGCAGGCACAACCTAACTTGTTTTCCTGGGACCACAGTAGTGTGTGTCATTGACTGACAGTTAAATTAAAAAAAAAATCTTCTAAAGCCTGGCATTTGTTCCTGTGTTCTGTGGTTACCAAAAGATGCCATTTCCCCACCAGCTGCTTCTCTGCTTCAAACCTGGATGAAAAGTTTCCCTTGGTTCTTAGTTAGAAAGGTGCTATTTTATGTGTACTTTACTTCCCCAGGCCATTCTAAGAGATACTGTCGAACTATATTGCACTGGGTGACAGTGCATACAACAGTATGAAGACACTGAGGCATGATTTAAAAATATCCACAGAGATTACGTATTCCCAAATGTTGTGAAAAATGTGATTTTTATTAAGCAGTATATCTAATACAAGTTTTTTTTATTATTTAGTTGAAGAAAATTCTACAAAGAGAATAAAGTTATGCTGGTTAGTATTTCAGCATGACAAGGTGTATCATAATTTTAGTCAATATTCAAATTTGAAGCTGTAACTGCAGCTATTATAGTTGGCAGAAAGATTAGCAGCTTTCTATTGATTTGCAAGATCATTGTGTTGCCTGGCTTCCCTGATACATAAATGATATTTGCTCTCTTTATTGAGAAATGATTGGTCAGAATCAGCTTGTTTGTGTAGACTCACTTCACTTCAGACAAAGCAAAGAAGGTTCTAGTTTTGCCTGTGTCCTCTGAGGGTCCTCATTCACCAGACATATTAAAGAATATGTGATTTAACAGTCAAAAGACAGTTAATTAAAAAGAGAATGTGAAGCACCTAGTTTTAGCATAATAACATGCTATTTGGAGTACTCCAGGAAGATTCCAAGTATTTATTGCCTAAAGGGATTCAACTATACTATTTGCCATGTCCCAAAATAACATCCTTCATGAGTATGCCAGAAACTACTCCCCACCCTTTCTACTGAAAATGTAATACTCAGTGAGAGAACTCACTCTTCCAAGGAGTGCATATCAGTGTTACTGCTCAGTGATGAGGGCTCTCACTGGGCAGAGGGACTCCTAGCATTGAGTTGAGCATAATTTCCCTTTGGACAAAAAGCAATGTAATTGGATTATGCAGGGGTTTTTCTGCCAAGTACTCTATGTCAGCAGAATAATAAAACAAAGTTAAAGCAAAGTAATATTAAAGCAAAAATAATATTAACTTCTACTGTGTCATCTTAGTGTTTTTACCTGCTACTCATATGAAAAAGTATTGTTCTTTAGGCAACTCTTTAATTTTTTTTATTATGATTCTATATTCTCCTTACTTATTTGGGATTATGAAACTAGTTTCACAATTCATTTAAATCTTGGCAATGTTGCAATTCATTTAAATCTTGGCTTATGTTGCAAATCAGCTCAATTGTGTATGCTAGCAGATACCACTGGGAGAATGGAGAGGGCATTCATTTTGTCAGGAACAACTTCAAGAGATACAAGTGTTTTAAATATTTTAATTATGTTTTCCCTCCCTCAGTTTTCCCTCCCTCAGAGTAGTGGTTCAGCAACGATGACAAGGAACAGGTGTATGTGAAAGTCATGTTGGTGTAAGCAAATTATTTTTTCTACTTCAGAGAGGTTTGCATGGCAGCCTTTTTTAGTCAGTCACTTCTTTAACTAATAAAATTTGCTCCAGCTGGCACAGACTCTGCAAGTCAGAAAAATTCACTATGCATATTCTAAGGATACATTTCCACAGTTTTGGCATCTTCTCCGCACAACCTCTCAGCTCAAGAAGTAAGTGAAATGGTATGTCAAGTGGACAGAGAGGGAAAGGATAGAAAAGTTAATTCTGCAAGTGAAGTTGAACAATACAACAAGAATGAACAGAAATTAGAGCTCAAAGACAGCAGGGCTGTTATAGGCACCATAACACAGGCTTAGCATTTTTCACAGTGCGAGATGACTTTCATTCTGTTTTATCTCCAGGAAAGATAGAACCTGTTTTTATTAATATTCTAGGAGTGTTTCCTATATTGCATGGCAAACTACAGGAGCTAGGTTTCATGACGTGCCCATACCACACAATATTGACACAGTGAGGCAAAAGCAGAAAAGAGAGAATGGAACAGAGGCAACAGATATTTTACCAAGCTTTCTAGTTTCCTTCTATTTTTCTTCTTTGTTAAAAAGCAAATTCTGTTGCACCTAGTCGATGTGGGCTAGTGGTTGCATTTTTACAAAATCAGAAAAAAGTAGTGTCTGAAGAACTTTTGGAGGTCATTTAGTGCAGTCTCTTACACTCAGGGCGAACTTCAAGGGTAGAGCAAGTTATTCAGGGCCTCATTCAGAAGAACATCAAGGGACACTCAGGCCTGCCTGCTCCGTTTGGGAGAGGAGTCAAACCACAGTAACAAATGCTAGTACAGTAGGAGATTCTCCAGCCACTGGTTCCGCAGTGCCCAAGTGAGACAAGCCGGCCAGCCTCTGGATAACAAAGCTCATGATGAAGCAGAGCTGTAATGGAACTTAAGGCAAGTACATCCGTACTATAAATCATACAGAGACAGAAGACCCAAGCCTGAATTTAAAGAGAGTTCCTAGATCCAGGGACAGAGAATGTGAAGGCAGAAGTGTATCAGGTGAGGCTGGTCAGCACAACTTTGACCAATTAGTACATTTAGTGTCTTTGAGAACAAAGCACTAAGACAGAGAAGGATACAAACAATACCTTTCTTTGCTAGTTTCCTTCTTAAATGAGGATACTCAATCACATAAGATTGCTCTCCAAAATAAAGAAAATTCAGCTCTGCTGCACAGAACAAATCAATCTGAAGTCGCAAAAGAAATTTGCCTACTGTGGCCCTTTCAATGATCCTGCTGGACAATTAAGCAATATCATAGGGCCTTCCTGGAGTTAAAATACATAGTGTGATTTCTTTGCATCTATTTTTTCTGTAACTCCTAGTCATTGACTGTTGGTACTGGTCTGTTGCCTTCTGATACAAGGCAAAGGCGACCTGGTTTCAAGGGACAGCACGGCGACCCACTCTTCAGGGTCACTCGGGCCTAAGAAACACGCAGACACCAATGTGGTGGATGGTCAAAGGCCTTTATTTCTCTTCTCATGGGGTTTTATAATCTAAGGTTTCTCTACGTCATAGGGGGTCTGTCTTTTACCATCTATGGTTAGTAAGGGGTGGAAATTTACTGGGTAGGAATGGAAAATTACTGGCATCTGGTTTAGGGGGCTGCATTCCTATGTTAATTTTCTTATCTAAGGGAACAGGGGCCCTGTCTTCCCGTAACATCGCGAGATCTTCCGAACGCCTGACCCAATCTACCACAT
Source organism: Zonotrichia leucophrys gambelii (assembly GCF_028769735.1). Lineage (NCBI taxonomy): Eukaryota > Metazoa > Chordata > Aves > Passeriformes > Passerellidae > Zonotrichia > Zonotrichia leucophrys. Next base: position 58,236,733 of record NC_088171.1, read on the forward strand.
CTCCCCCCCCTTTTTCACAAATGAATGAGGTAGTCATATACATAGGTACTAAAATGAGGTATAAGGTTGTAGTTTGATAAGGGAAAGGGGTTTGGTAAACCTGAGTAAGTTTTTGCCAGTCAAGTTTAGGACTTGTGGCTGGCAGTGTTCCCTGGTTGAATTCATAGCAATTGTCGCCGGCCGATGAACAGGATGTTGGCCCGTTCCAGGCGGGTCTGAATGAATGAGACCAGCTTGTTCAGCAGGCAAGGTCTGAAGGTAACCGCTAGAAGCAGCAATGCCAATGGACCTATTAGGGTAGAAATCAGAGTGGTTAGCCATGGTGATTGATTGAACCAGGACTCAAACCAGCCCTGTGGGGCTTCCCTGTCCTTCTGCCTCTGAGCCAGTCTGTTTCGGAGTTCCGCCATGGAGTGTCTTATGACTCCTGTGTGGTCTGCATAGAAGCAGCACTCCTCTCTCAAGGCGGCACACAGGCCTCCTTGCTGCATGAACAGGAGATCCAGACCTCGCCTGTTCTGCAAGACCACTTCCGAGAGAGAGGAGACTGACTTCTCTAGAAAGGAGATGGATTTCTCAATCCTTTGCAGGTCCTCGTCGATAGTCATTTGCAGCTGGGACAGTCCTTGGTGCTGTGTCGCTAGGGCTGAGACACCCGTTGCCGTTCCTGCTGCTCCTAAACCGAGCAACATCGCGATAGTTACACCTGTTATTATTTCTCTTTTGTGGAGCTGGCTGGGTTCCTCAAAAAGGTGGCACACTTCTTTGTCTGAGTGGTACAGGACCCTAGGGACAATCAGAACTTGGACACAAAAGTCGTTAGAGTTATCAAATTTGGCAAGGAACACACAGGAACTCACTCCAGATCGCTGGCAAACCCACATCCCAGGTGCGGATGGGACTACCCACTTATTGTTTTTCCTGTTGGGCTTGACAACTTTGGTGCAGACGTTGCCTCTCCGCCTAGCTAGGGTTGCATTGCCAAAGCACCTGCCCTGGCCTGTGACTTGACTCAGCGTGATTCCTTTCCGAGGGGTTTCCCATCTGCACCGGTGAGGGGCATCGGCTGTGGAGTAACTGAAGGGAGTGTTTAAAGCGACTCCTTCGTAAAAGGGGGGTTTAACATCGTAACAAAGCCAGCAGGATTCTGTTAGGTTAGGGTTGGATTCGTTCAGGGATACAAAGGTAGCTTCTAACATACGAAGGATTGGGTCTGAGTCGGACCCGGCTGAGCAGTCTATCTGAAAGGCTTCCGCGTGGCCAGTTAGGACTTTGCTGACCCCTGTGGGTTTTAGGTTTTAGGGTAGGTTGCGTTTCTCCCTTTCGGCACGCTTTTAATCACTTTGTTGGGTCCGACCGCTCGGGGCGCCGATGGTTGGAGCCTGATAATTCGCACATTCACTCTTTCTTTTGACCCTTGAAGGACTACTGTCCATGTTCTGCCTATGGCCCAACTGGGGTGATGTGGCTGCAAGACCGTCATGTTATAGCTAGTGCATTTCCAAATTTTTGGGATTTTATGGTGACTGCGATAAAAGCTTCCCTGGAGGAAGACGGGTGTTTTGCAGCCGCTGGGTGCCCAGGTGAACTGTAAGAATTTGTCAGGCTCTTGTGGATCCCACCCAGACCCCGATGGCCTGGCATCTGTAACTATGGTTCCGCAGCCCCAGTGCCCACAATATCCCCACCCTGGGTGATTGCAGTAGCTTTTACCTGGGTTTGAGGCTGGGCACCAGTAGGATAGATACATGTGTGTGGCATGTGGGGAATTGGGGTCTACCTTTGGTTGTCCTGGAAACAGGTCGGTAATGCGGAGCACGAAGGATGGGGTGTTCAGTGTGGTGATTTCCCTGAGCACCTTGTCACTACTAAGGTGTCGCATGACCCACCTGAATGGCCAATGGGGGTAGTGGTCTGGGCTAGCTTGTCCTCTGGCGACAAGCCCCAACAGCAAAATCACACAGAAGCACCGTTGATGCTTGGATCTCACTCGTTCAGGTCTCTCGGGCGCTGTCTGGTGACTTGTTGGTCTGTCACTTTCCTCTGGAATGGGCGTGTAGGCGTCACGAGGACGTCCTATGAGCATGTCCTGTAAACAGAAACTCGCAATTCTCGTCAGTCTCCTGCTCGTTATGAAGCTCGGGCTTAATTGGCTTGCCGGTGGTGCTGTGACTAGGGTGTGGGGAAAAATCCTGCAGTCTGGTCCCGTGTCCGCCCAAAACTGAAACCCTATGGCATGTGGATCCTGACTGCCATAAAGGCGGCATGTCCCCCACACCATCAGGGGTTCCTTCCCTATTCTCATGGCCAAGGCCACCCAGGGATCCCGCTCTGGGGCGTCTCCTGCTGGTCTTGTGGCAACAGCGCGACTTGTGGCAGTGGGGGGTGTGAGGGTGTTACTGGCCATGCTGCCCCGCTCTGCCATTGCACCGCAGGTGGGGATGCAAAATTGACTGCTCCCTGTGAGGGCATAGGGTATGAGGGTTCCCTGCCCCACTGGGGGTTGCTGTAGCTGGGCCGCTGCATCGAGGTGTCTTCCCACAGCTCCTACAGATCCCTCTCGTGCTCGGATTGGGGGTGCTCCCAGGGAAAGCTGTGCCGGCTGGGGACAGCTCGCTGACTTGCTGCCCTTCCCCAGAAGCCCGGGCTAATGCGGTCGTCCTGCCACTCCTGCTTAAATACAATCCGCCCCGCCCCATCAAAAAGCATGTGGCTTATTTGCATAATATCAAAAGTGAGCAGATCGTTATTGCTAGAAAGGTCGTCCACAAGAGTGGGTACTACAGCTGAATTGACCCCTTTTTCTGAAATAGTTTTGGCTTCTTTTGGGTTAACTGGGGTATATGCCCTTTGTTGGTTCCCCCACGCTCCAGCAACCTTCACTGGGAAAGCGTGCATGGAGGCTGCCAGTGCCTGGTCCCCACAAGCTGCTTTTAGTTTTCCCCAATCGGTGAGTTTGTGTTGCGATTGCTTCCCGTTGTTGTTGAAAGCTTTATTCGGTTTCGCTCTAAACCGTATTAATTCTGCTCTCTCGGTTTCCGAGTCCCGGCTGGGCTCACTCGGGTCTTCCGAGCTGTCTGAGCAGCTGTTACTTGACTCTGAGGTGGAAGCTGAATGACGGTGCATTTCTGGCGCTCCGTGCCGTTTTGTGCGGCTTCGACCCCGCTCCTCCCTTCGGGGGTGGTGCCATTCCCTCCCCCTGGGCTCCCCCCGCCTTCTGCTGGGGGAGGTCCTTGCCCTATAGAGACCTAATTTGAATAGAGTGCTCTGATTGGTCCCATGCTGCGCCGCGGGGGCTGCCCCCTCTCCCTGCTCGCCCGCGCACGCGCTATCAAACAGGCTGACTGCATTTCCGCCCCCCGACTCCTGCCTTCTGCCCTTGCCATGCGGTTGGGCGCCATTTTCAAATGCATATGGTGGGGGCGAGTCTCCACTGATCCCAGCAGGGTCCGATAAATCGGCCGCATTCCGCGCCTCCTCCGCGAGCCCCTGCCTAAAGGACCGCGCGCACCGCTTTGCCTCCCGCGCCGGACTGGCGACCGGCAAGGAAGGGACGGATAGAGAAACCGTGCATTTTTTGGAAGGTTCCGCAGGGGGGCCAGGACCCAGCGGGTTCCGCGGGAGGGTTGGGGGGGTCCCCTGGGTGTTCCGGGGGGTCTCCTGGGGGCTCCGGGAGGTCTGGGCTCGGGCTCGGGAAGGGGTGGAACGCACCCGGCCCCCGCATATTCCCGCATTCAATCCGATCGCTCTCAGAGGCGGTCTGCGTCGCGGCCCCCACCCCCCGCTTTGGTGCAACTAATAAACGTATATGCGCGGCTTTCCACGTCTCCTGTTCTTCCAACATCTTGCGTAGGGCCTCTTCTACTTTCCCCCATGCTTTGAGGCTTTTACCACTGCCTGAGGACTTAGTATCCTCTGCTAGGGCGGCAGTGCACTTCTCTCACACTTCTGAATAAAATATATTTACCGGACGTTCGATCATCCCCAGCTCTAGGAGCCTTGCAATAGCAAGATTAGAATTCCTGAGCTCACATTTAATTCCCCATTGCTCATGAGCCTGACTTATGACCCTCGCTGTGGATCCCATGGTCCACGCTGGTCCGGAGGCGTCCCTCCCGCTGCAGACAGTCCCGCCGCTACAGCCGCCTTCCCCTGTCCAGGCGAATCCCCGTTCCCCGGGCGCTGATCGGCTCCCGAGGTTTCAGCATCAGAATGTTGCCTTCTGATACAAGTCAAAGGCGACCTGGTTTCAAGGGACAGCACGGCGACCCACTCTTCAGGGTCACTCGGGCCTAAGAAACACGCAGACACCAATGTGGTGGACGGTCAAAGGCCTTTATTATCTCTTCTCGTGGGGTTTTATAATCTAGGGTTTCTCTACGTCATAGGGGGTCTGTCTTTTACCATCTATGGTTAGTAAGGGGTGGAAATTTACTGGGTAGGAATGGAAAATTACTGGCATCTGGTTTAGGGGGCTGCATTCCTATGTTAATTTTCTTATCTAAGGGAACAGGGGCCCTGTCTTCCCGTAACATCGCGAGATCTTCTGAACGCCTGACCCTATCTACCACACTGGTCCTTGAGACAATCTTTATCCCTTACTTTTTGGAGAGTTTTTCAGCTTGTCTGCCAGCTATCTTGCACTTGGAAACTTCTGTTGACCACTGTAAGTTACTGTCTAGAAAGGCAGAGTGCCTATTCCAGGTGCCGGTGTCAGAGAGGCCCATGTACACACCTTTTTGCTTTGTTGTTTATCCATCTCATCTTTACAACAAAATAGACAATATGCAGGTTTTCATAAAGTAAACAGAAGCCACAAATTTAACAAATGCAGCTATCTGTCGCAACACCTTAATAGTCTACCCAACCTCATGGACCACAAGCACCACAAACTATCACCATGTAAACTTATTACAGGCCTAACTCAGTCTGAGGATTTCTACAAAGTTCAGCCATGAGTTTTTCCCTTTAGCAAACGAATACAACTCTTGAGTTTCACTCTTTACAGAAGCCACAGGAGTTTACTGAAAGAGGAAATTGTCATGCAAAGGCTGCCCATGAGCCAACAGCATTACTCAGCTAGCAACTCAAGTACAACCAAGTATGTGTATTTAATGAAAAGTGGCTCATTAAGGGATTACAAAGCAAATCTCAATCTCGTTAGAAACCTGTGTGGTGATATCAGCACATGCTCTGCCATATCATTCCTCAGTAAACATGTTATATTGTAAATATATCTGCCACTCTCCTAGTTTCCTCAGCCTTTGGTTAGCAAAGATTTATATATGTGCTGAATGGAGGAATAGTTGTTGAATCCAGGTGTGTTCCCAGCCTTTTATAAGTAAAAAATACTTGTCACTAATTTTGCAAATATTGTTCAATAACTATACATACACAGGTTTTGATTTTTGTGATGGTATCATAACATGCTTCATATTGTAGTGGATACAACATCCTAAATAACCCATCAAAGGATCCTCCAGTGTTCTCTTGTCAATGTATTTATTATTTATCAAGAAGTCAACCATGTTGCTTGATGTTATTATTTCAGTACCATTCCACCTTGATACCAGTTTGTCCTTGCTCTAATCCTGGAAGACTGAAGCAATTTCTTTAATAATGGAGCAGTTATACCATGTTTCTGGAGCTGCTGCTGGGTATTCCATATTCACAAAGCAGTGTGAATATACCACTATGCTCTTGTTCAACCTGCCTAAAAAGTAACAGTTCACTACTTGAATTGACTGGGTTGGCGATGACTAATTTCATCAGGTTTTCATAGAATTCTATTTCCATGTGCTCTGAATGCAAGACAAGACATGCAATCTGATACTTTGCTTCAGGTGTGTCTCAATCACCATAGATATGAAAAGGCACTGCAGCATCTCTGCATGCCCTAGGCATGAACACTTGGGCAATTGACACTCTCTAGCTTTCACAAAGTTAGTCCATTGCAATTAAGATGAACTGTGTTCTAGAAGACAGAAAAAACAGACTGTAAGGAATCCAGTAATGGGAAGTTATGATGCTCCTCTTTTTTCATTGAGGAAGTACAAGTAGGTAACAAACTAAGTCTTAAAACAGTATCACTTGGCAAGGTGCATGGGACTCTGAAAAACACTTGCTAGACAGGAAATAAAAAGCACAATGCAGCTGGCTTGCATTTTCATCATAGTAAAAAACAATTCCTGAAGAGTCAGGAAGATCTGGCAAAGGTCTAAATGAAAAGGTGTCAGACTCAATTTGGGTTACACTGTATCCTTTTTGGAGTTACTGCTTCCCCAAATGAATTTTCACCTCTTGTAGTCCTGAACCTCAGATGTATTTATGACTGCATTATAAAGCCTTTATCTCTTCAATTCATATTACAAACATTTTCTGACATTACTTACTGCAATCATTTGTGAACTACAGGCTTTACTACAAAATCTAAATGGCTGATGAAAAATGGGTCTGAGGAAATCCTAATCATAACCTGCCTTGCTCCCTGTCTTTTATGTTTTTTTTCTGCTTCTGCTAACAGCTTGAGATCTTTCAGAAACCAGTTTTGAAATACAGAGGAAGTCTATGCAGTTAATTCCATAGAAATTTCCAACCATTTTTCCATTGGTACCAAATCAAATGCCTTGACTTTCTTATGCGGACTGTAACACTTTAACTGTTCAGACACATTATCTTGTCCCCAAAATATACAGATCATGATCATCTTTCCTCAAAACAAAATGATCATTAAGCGAGTTAGCTCAACTTTCCTCAGCCACTCTTTTCTTCTTTTTAAGTATTGATGACTCAATATTGACAAGGCCAGTCAATATTCCTCTCTTGGAATTTTCCCTATTTCCCAAGATTTCTAAAGAGTCTGAGGTTTCTAAAAATCCAACATTCCCAAGTCCAAGAAGTCAATGGCTAGTTTATTTTCAGTTTCACATGCCTAAACTGCATTAGTCCCGACGATGTGAAAATTTGTAATATTAGTAATTTTTTTCACTCATATAGACTGTTAAGCATTCTTCTTTCCTGCTTTGCTATTTCTGACTTTACGTTTATCTGTAACAATAAATATATATTTTTCTTTCTAGTGATTTCTAGTGATTTACTTCTAATATCTTGATAACCTCAAAGACAGTACAGGTTTTTAAGGTATTGGTGTCTTTGTGACATCAGTAACTTCCTTAGACAGATGTCTTATTTTAAATCACAACTTTATTGTTAGCATTAATTTTATCCCTTTACTATTCTTGGTATATAAACTAGTTTCCTATACAGATCTTCATGTCCTCCAGTTTTTAGTTTCTTTTCGGGGCATATTGTAGAATGTTCACCAAAATCCATTTTTGTTAACAAGAGGAATGACTTTTAAAGGTCCATCTGGATATTTCTGTTTGAATTGGTGCTGTCCTGTTGCATTCCTATCTTTCCAAACAGGAAGATGGTAATGGTGCAGAGCTCTGTGTTTTCAGTTAAAATTAACTTTAACATTAAAAGTGCCCCAAAACATCCTTACCTCTGCAGATAACATTAATATTGGAGATCTGCTGTCCTTAGCAATGAAACTATTCTAGTTGCTTTTTTAAGCTTGGAAAAAGGCTGAGGGAGGATGAAGAAACTCTTTTGTTCATGCAGACTCTATTCTTGTTGCTGTAGTGGCACCATGATTTGAATGGAAAGCCCATTACCACATATCAAAATGTTACAATGCATCTCTGTGCCCTTTTCTTGCTGCTAACTGTGAAAAATTACCAGATAATATTGGCTTTGGCATTTATGTATTAGCTTATGCATGTTCTTAGCGATTATAAGTATTTAGAAATACTATTAATTCTAACTCTTTTTAACTGCTTGTTAATATAATCTATCAATTAATATAATCTATCAGCTTACAGAAATAGTTGCTCATAGAAATAGTAGTGTAACAAATATAATATCTATGTATCACTTATGGAAATAATAGTGTGGTGAATATATTATGTTATGGACCTTAGTAAAACATAAGATGTAAAAAAAAAGGCTTTTGTGTAACTAAAAACAGTGTAAGGCTATCCACTGACCAACGTGTATAAGTGATAACCGTGACACAAACCAGAGCACCAGAGGACAATTAGTGAACACCATGTTAAATTTAAGGATGACATACTAAATCCCTATCAGAGGATGTGAAACAGCAGGATGGAGACAAAAGAAGAAATATAATACATTGACCTGACACACAGGACGTCATGCAGATAGGCTGGAGTGTGAAGAAGTCAAACAAAGGAGTTCCCAACACACCAGAAAATTCACAAGAATATTTGAATAACGCAGGAAATACATGAATATACATGTATCTCAGCAATGTAACAGTATAAAGACAACATTGTCTGTAGACACTGATGTGTTCTTTGGCTGTTGGCTAGGAGCATCCCAGTGCTGAAAATACTGTCCTTTTTTATCCTATTATTAAACTTTTAAAAATTCTAAGCAGTGAATTCTGGTTTTCACAACTTGGAGGTTTCACCAAGATATGCCTCAAGTCTCTGTGGCTCCAGGGGTCCCGAGCAGGAGGCACCCTGCTTAAAATTACAGCAGCCCACCTGGGCTTTTCCTGCTGCTATGAGAGACTGCAGGTTAACCCTCAATTGGTAGGATAAAAAAGACAGAAAGAGAAAGCGGAGTAAAACTCTCTAAGATATTGCATCAATTCCTAAACCGGTGCATGAAGAACCTACGTGGTGAGAATATCACGAAAAGGGGATCGTGAAAAATCTGAGAGTCTGGGTGCGTGTGCATGAGGCACAGACAGGGCAGTCCCCGATCTGCCACGTGAGAGCAAGATCTTTTTAACTGCTTTTCTGTCCCCCCATGAGGGGCCCGGCCTGTAACAAGACAATGCGAATGTTGGAGGCTGAGTGAGAATCTGGAGTCAGGGAAACTTTAGCCACTTAGCGGCTAAAACAGGGATTAAGGGATTGAAGAGGAGAGGGATTGCCTGGAATTTCAACTGCAGAAATCCTAATTCCGAGGTAGTGCTGCACTTGACCCATGTCTGACAGTCTATAGGAATCTAGGTTATAATGGGTGTTAGGATAGTTAAAAGGTTAACATAGAACCTTCAAAGGCAAGGGGCAGGGCCCAGGCCCCAATATATCCTTGAGACATGACTAATTTGGCTGATCTGGAGTGTTAAGCTGCTAAATAGAGAAACACTGCCTGAGAAACTGAGAAATTGATTAGGTCTGGTTGACAACAAGGCTTTTGAGAACCTTGTAGCAGGACCTTTGAAGTTTTTTTTATGTGTTGGGGTTTTTATAAAAAGTTTTTAAGTTGGGGGAATCTTAGAAGGGTTGAAGATGATTTTTAAGAAAAGGGCATTGTGTAACTAATAAGCATTGGTACAGGAATATCAGAACCTAACTCAACAAGAAGAATACTTTATTATGGTGTAAATGTGTGTGAGATGTATGTGTATGTTCCTCATTTTGTGTGACTTGCTGCAGAAAGGCAGAGCGCTCATTGTATTGTTTTATAATAAAATTTTTGTGTTGTTTGTATAAGTGCAATTTTGTGTTTGAGTTGTGGATCTGGGTGTGAGCCTTGGGTCTTGTGTTAGTGTAAAACTTGTCATAAGAGGTGGTATTGTACTGGCTCTCGCAGGAGTGCCTGCTGTCAGGAGTGCCGTAGGGCCAAATTGAGAACCAGATCTCAGGCAATAAATGACATAATTTCTGTAGGACATGAAGAAGTGGGTAGCCCAAGGATAAGAGAAGCCTGGAGTGAAGCAGAAGCTGAGTCACAACAGGCAGAGATCATCAAAGTAGTGTGTGGAAGACAGTATTTATTTCCCAGGATTTGGACTAAATCCAAGGAGAATTGGGAAAAAAAAACTGTAAAGAGTGTGTAGTTAGATTCACTTGGAAGCTAAGAAAGAAGATAGGCCACCAGGGTGGTGTAGGAGGTGCTGGGACAAATGAAAAAGAATGGAACACAAAGCAAGCAAAAAGAAAGCACCCATGGATATACTTCCCCATAGTCCCCTTGGTATAAAGTTGGCACAGTGGGAGCAGAACCCTGACACAAAGAATAACAATAAGATCAAAATGATACATTATTGTATGATTTAGTGAACTAAAGAAGAGATAAGATCAGACCATTTACTCTGGCCCCTACATGGGTCTTTTGAAAGGGAAATATGCCAAGCCTTAAATACTTATGTAAATGACAAGAAATGTGTCAGGCAAGGAGAAAAGGATTATGCCGCTTGCTCAGGGAAGGTAAACTCTCTTGGAGAAGTGAAGGTGTTTAAATTAGAAGAAGACAAATAGAGGGGCCCCTTAGACTGTCTTCCCCCCCCATATCTGCCAGCACCTAATGAACCCCCTCAGCCCCCTGACAGGCCTAGTCAGAATACCTTGGGAAGAGCTGCTCAGCAGGAGGAATTAAAAAGGGAAGACCAAGCAGCATCACTATACCCCCTCTGGGAAGTTCCACTGGGAGGGGCACAAGGGGGGATTGGGTTTGTCACAGTCCCACTCAATTCCTCCAAAGTAAGAGCATTCAAAAAGGAATTGAGAGGTCTATTTGAAGACCCTATTGGATTACCAGAATAAGTAGACCAGTTTTTAAGGCCTAATATTTATACTTGGGAAGAAATGCAATCTATACTAAACCTTTTGTTTACATTTGAAAAAAGACAGATGATTTGAGCTGCTGGTATGTGAATATGGGAGAGGGAACATGTCAACAGACCCCCTGGGGAGGATAAAATGCAACTACAGTCTACAGCGCAGGATGTGGGACCATAATGACCCCAGGGGAAGGCAAAACATGGAAGAATACAGAACATTGATTATCAGGGGAATTAGGGAAACAGCTCCCCGTAATCAGAACGCACACACAGCGTTTGCAGAGCAACAAAAAAAAGATGAAACCCCAACTGAATGGCTGGAGAGGTTTAAAAGGAATATGAAGCAGTACTCAAGAACGGATACTGATAGGGAGGTGGGACAAACACTGCTAAAAGTGACCTTTGACACATATGCCTGGCCAGATAAAAGAAAGAAGCTAGAAGGATTAGAGGATTGGCAAGACAGAGGGTTGAATGACCTGCTAAAGGAAGGCCAAAAGGTATATGTACGAAGAGATGAAGAAAAAGAAAAGGCAAAGGCTAAGATAATGGCAGGTGCTATTGCTGAAGGAAACCACTGGGTAAAGACTCACTCCTAAGGGGAGGTGAGGCCCCAGTCAGGCCACAGCAAGGGGGGCTGGGAGGAAATTAAGGGGCATAGAGCTCCCTTGGAGAGAGGCCCCACAAGGGAAGAAGGGGAATTTAATAATCAGGGCCCAGTCTGCCATTTTTGCAAGAAAATTGGACGCTAAGGATGAAACTGCCCACAGAGAGAAAAGGATCTGAAAGTTTTCAAGGAGGTTCAAGAAACAGACATATAGGGGAGTCAAGGGCTCTATCTCCTGGGAGCAGAATACCAACAGGAGCCCTTGATAACTTTTAAAGTAGGCCCCCAGGAGGAGGAATTCGAGTTTTTAGCGGATACAGGGGCAGAGAGGACATGTGTGTGTAAAACCCTAACAAAGAGAAAAGCCAAGATACAATTCAAGTAGCAGGGGCAAAAGGGGAAGGATTTAGAGTGCCAGTCATAAAACATGATATTTGAAGGAACCAACAAGATAGGAATGGGGGATGTTTTATTTGTACCAGGGCCAGGATGTAATCTGCTGGAAAGGGAGTTGCAACTACAGTTAGGCATAGGAGTCCTTCCAGAGGGGGATAAAATAGTAGTTAAATTCCTCAGGTTAAAAGAAGATGAAAAGCAAATTGAAGTAGTTTGGGCCAAACCTGGAAAGAAGGGTAAGTTAAACATAACTCCTATCTATAGTAGTATAACTGCAACTAAGGATACAGCAATATCCACTCTCTCTCAAAGCAAGAAAATGGTTGAAAACTGTAAACCATTAATTAATCAAAGATGAAACTTTGGAGCCGTGCATGTCTCCCCACAATACCCCCATATTATTAGTAAAAAAATCAAATGGAACAGAAGCTCATCCAAGACCTGAGACAAGTAAACAAAAGAACTATAGAATGATATGCAATAGTACCAAATCCCTATACACTGTTAAGTAGAATTCCTTCATCACACCAGTGCTTCAGTGTGATAGATCTCAAAGATGCCTTTTGGGCCTGTCCCCTTGCAGAGGAAAGCAGAGATATATTTGCTTTCAAATGGGAAGATCCTGATACAGGGAGAGAGCAAAAATTCACATGGACTAAATTGCCCCAAGGCTTTACTGAATCCCCTAATTTATTTGGACAAGCCCTAGAAGAGGTACTGCAATGTTTCCCCATGAGCTTTATTGATTCTTTTGTATCCCCAAAGGTCAGAAGCCTTCCAAAATCTGGGGTGGTGGTTTGCTACCTCCCCAATCGGGGGTATCAGGTATATGCAAACTAACAAACACCAGGTCCATAGATGAGCCTAGAGTTTTTGCTTTTGCCTGTGATGTGAGAAAGAACAACCATTAGCCTTTTGTCACAGGGCTTGCAGGGTTGCAGGGTGAGAGAGGGACAAGAATGCTGACCTCATCTTCAGAAGGCTTGATTTATTATTTTATGATATATATATATTACATTATGACTATACTAAAAAGAATAGAGAGAAATGTTCTCAGAAAGCTAAGAATAGAAAAGGAATTAATAACAAAGGTCTGTGTCTCAGCAGAGAGTGAGACCCAGCTCTGCTGTGAGTGGTCAGTAAATCCAAACATCCACCCGAGACCAATCACGGATCCACCTGTTGCATTCCACAGCAGCAGATAATCATTGTTTACATTTTGTTGCTGAGGCCACAGCTTCTGAGAAAGCGGAAAAATCCTAAAGAAAGGATTTTTATGAAAAGATGTCTGTGACAGCCTTTTCTGCTGAGACACCTCCCAGATTTATTCTTGATCACATACCTGGCTTAAAGCATCCTGGAATGAGACACTCAAGTTGGGTACAATGTCAATGTGAAAACTGTGGCCAGCTCTGGCACTGTAGCTCAGCAAGCATGTAACAAAATTTGTCGAGATAAAGGGAAAGCATGCTTGCTCAGGCAGCAAGCATGTAACAAAATTTGTCAAGATAAAGGGAAAAGTCCCAACACTAATCTAGGGCAGGTACCAATTCTAACACTTTGTTGTGGAGTTGAGTGGATGATCCCTGATATTCACAAGCTATTAGAAGTTGAGTGGGAGGTACTAAATCAAAAACAGAGACCATATTTTGAATGCAGGCAACTACTCTATATGACGGGGAGATAATAAGACCCTATTCTGAGAGGGAACTTAATAAGGGCTGACTATGTAAGGAACTATAGAGAATCACAAAATGAGAAAAGCAGGTTACATAGGTAATTTTGGGATAAGGAGACCAGAAGGCAAGACCAAATTAACCACTATACTTGCCACCACTCATGTCCACATGCTGTGGGCAGCAACATCACCAGGCATGGCAGGTGGGGGTACACATTATACTGGGCTTCTGTTACTTCTTATTAATCATGTCACCTTTGGGAATCCAGATGATCCCTGCCACAAATGCTATAGACCACCATACTATGGGAAAACCCAAGGTTCTTACTTTAGCTTTCATACCTTCATTAGCCACCACTGCTGTAACTCCTCTCAGGTAGACACCTGCATACAAAATGACTGAATGTATAAAGTTACCAAAACTGTAGGGTCAAAACAGAGGTGCCCACGAGGAGATAAATGGGTTTGTTTCCCCACGAGTCAAACCCGAGAATAGAAAAAGGAACAAGATTTGATACAAGACTTAATATGGGAACAAATAAGGATAAACAAAACAAAGAAAACAGACACAGCAACCCGCCACTCTGAAGCCAACTCCACGTGGAGGTTTATATGCAAAATTCAGAGAACAACTGGAAAATGAAATAGAAATACCAAAGTTAGGGGAAAATTTCTTTTTACGTCTCGGAGAAAGGATCAACAGGGAGCTAAATGTTACCAGCTGCTGGGGTTGTGGAGGAGCTTTAATATCAGAAGAATGGCCATGGAAGGGTAGTAGCCTAGGCCCATTGAACTTCTCAAATGGAACAGATCCAAAATAAAAGGAGAAAATCAGACAGAGGGGTGGATATTAAGTTCAGACATAATTGGAGAGGAGTGCCTCTTGCCTATGGGAAGAGAATTTTCAGACAAGGACAGACCTCTTATAAAAGTGTTAAAGGATATAATGGAACTTTCACATGGTGGATCCCTGGACCAATATCCCAATATTGCACCCAGGAAAGGAAAAAGAATTGTAAATATGAAAAAGAAATTAAACTTTTCCGGTGCAATGACTCTGGGAAAAATCCCTATTATGGGACTCCTGAAATATCTGAATTTTGGGAAAATATTAATTACCAAGGAGCAAATAAAGGAAAGCACCAGATGGCTTATTTTGGATATGTGGAAAAAGGGTTTATTCAGAACTTCCTCTCCTATGGAAAGGAAGTTGCACTCTGGGAATTATACAACCAGGATTTTTCCTGTTGCCAAGCCAAGATGGAGATGATCTGGGAATACTGATACCCTAAAAAGAAAGAAGAGAGAACTAACTGGAGAAATTGGGGGATACCAAAAGTGGGGTGATGAAGAGTGGCCACCTGAATGGATAATACAGATATATGGTCCAGCTGTCTGGGCACAAGATGGGAGTTGGAGATAATGAACCCCAATTTATATGTTGAATTGCATCATAAGTCTACAAGCAGTTGTAGAAATCATACCTAATGAAACAGCAGGGGGTCGTGGAATGAATAACCAAACAGCAAAAGCAAACCAGAGATGCAGTGCATCAAAATTGGTTAGCACTAGACTATTTGTTAGCAGAAGAGGGAGGGGTTAACACATCTGATTGCTGTCTACAAATTGATGATATTGGGGATGCAGCTGGATATAGTCAGAAACATCTGGAAAATAGCCCATGTGCCAGTACAAATATGGGAATCTATAATGAATACGGGATGGTTGGAAGATTTTTTTTGGAATATCCTGGTGGAAGAGGGCCGGATTTGTATTGCTATGCGGAATAACAGGCCTAATCTTTTTCCATGTTTGATCTAATGCTTTATTCAATTAATCACTTATGTAGTCCAAAACATGCATATAATGACAGTATCCACCAATCCAAAGTCGAGAACCACAGGACGAAAGCAGAAAATTATGGTATTGAGAAAAGAAAAAGATGATGAAAACAAGGCATTTAAGACCTATGAAAAGTATCAGTATGCCAAAAGTGTAGAAGTACAAAAGTTGTAACTCAAGCCAAATACAGTAAGAAAAACAAAGAGGAGGGATTGTGAATTCTGTTTTTCAGGGAATTCTGTTTTTTACTGAAATCTGGTTCAGTAAATGCTGTTTTTCAAACCAATCATCTCCACATCTGCCAGCTCACTGCCACTTTTGATGGCCAGAATAATTTGCCTACTCCCTTCTCTGAAGGCCTTTATGCTGTGGGACAGACTGTAGTGTTACATATACATCTTCCATTCCAGTGACGTATAGGAGCCACAAAACTACCAGTCCTCTTCCAAAAGACACAGATACAGACTGAATGAATAGACTTTCTGGCTTATTCTAGCACTTTGCTAGAAGAACAAGAAACAAGAAAAATGTCCCTTGCTTTTAAATCTGTTTTCTCTACTTTTGGAGTGGAGATGCTACGACCTCCTTTGAGATGGAAGTTGTAGGTAACCAAGAGCTATATCTCATCACTAGTACCATTAATATTTAATTTGACACACTGCTCATCCACTGACTCTTTGAATCTGCATCACTGCTGGTCAGAGTTTAAATACTGACTCTAGCCTGAATCCCAGGACCTTCACCTGTCTACTGTAAAGCATGGCTGCTGTGTAGGAAAGCAGATTTCTGGGAGCTGTCTTTATGTCCTGGTAGTCCAAAGGCACACAGTGAATTTTCTCCACTTGTCCAAAAGGTGATCATAAATCCCCTGCTTAGGCCTTTTGGATACTGTCATCCCTTCAGTGATCTGGAGGATTAAGGCCCTACAGCCTGGCTCTGGTTTCGAGTGGAAAGCAGTTTCTGTCTGGTGAGATCAGAGGAGCAGTAGCCTGGTGGTCTTAGCGCTGCAAGGATAACTGTAAGCCAAGGTTTGAGGAAGAGGGGATGTCCCAGGGCCCGTGCCTCTCCCTTCGGAGTTACGGCCGCAGCGGCATCAAGCAAGCGGTGAGGGGGAAGTGGCGCGGTGCCGGCCACCGCCCCCCCGCTGCGTGAGGAAATGGCTCTCACGTGAGGGAGGCGGCAGCGCCCGACTCACCCTGCCCGCTGCCCTGGGAGGAGGCGCCAGCGGGTCTGGGGCCGTCTGCAGCATGCCGACGAGCTTCACGGTGGTACCGGTGGAGGCGCAGGGCGAGGAGCGGCAGCGGGATGGGCAGCAGCGAGAGGAGGAAGATGAAGGCGACGAGAGAGACCGGGGCACTGGTGAGAGAGTGGTGAAGCGCCGGTGGTCAACGCCTAAAGAGAGCGTCGGCTCTTTGCGTGCGGAGGAGTGGGTTTGCGGCGGGCCTGCGGGCCGACAGAGTCCCCGAATACTGTGGAGGGGCCGCATCGACTCTCTGCAGGGAGTGATGCCGGGGCTACCTGTCCAGGTATAGAAGTGCGGTTCAGGAAAGGGCGAAAGTCTGGAGCCTGAGGTGGCTGAGAGCCTGTTTCTCTTTGTTTCCATTAGTCAGCGCCGCTGGCCGAAAGGAGGAAGTACTTATGGGCGGCTCCAGCCGGGGGAGAGGAGCAGCCCGCGGTCGGGCGCGCCGCCTGCCCGGGGCGGTGTGGGGCGGTCAGTCCGCCTCCCGTCTGCGACGGGAAGCGGGCGGAAGCAGCATCGCCCACGGCGGTCTAACGAACGGGGAAAATACGTAGAATCAATCGTTTCGGTTGGAAGAAATCTTGAAGATTAGATCATCAAATCCAACCATTAGGCTGTCTTAAAGGCTAACTGCTGTTGGAGCACACCAGAGAGAGGGCTAAGAGGCAAGATTCAGACTGTGGAGAAGAGCACAATTTTACCTGCGTTGCTCCAGGTGTTTGTCCAGCCATGTGCTTTTGCATCAGATATAGCGTCTAGGGTTAAGTAGGTGTTTGCTACGAGATGCCGTCGCGTTCGGAGCCTTGCTTCTTGCTAGGCCTCGTTCCTGAAGTCTTTTGGGGAAGTAGAATCAAACCGGAGGTGGAGCTCGGGCATCGTGAGTGAGGGTCTGCTCAGGACAGCCCCTAATGCAGGGGCAGTAGTATTTCTTTGCCAGCGTTGCTGGGGAAATGAGTGCTTCTTCACTTGCATGACAAGGCACTGCTGGGAAAGCAGTAATTTTTGTGGCGCTTAACACTGCCTTTTTCCGAAGCGTGTTGCAGCAGCAATACCAAGTATGGTGTGTGAATCACTGCTAGCAACTTCGAGAGCTAGTTCACATGTTGCACTTTATTCTGGATGCTTTGTTACAATCGATACTTCTGTAAAGGTTTATGGGGGGATTAACTTTGTTACATGACAACAGGTGAATAAATGGCGGTTTGTAAAAGGCATCTTATTTTTGTGGTATAGGTGACAGATAAATAAGGCTAATTCCGTGTTATGTGGGATATGAATGTAAAGAGATAAAAACAGATATTTGACAAATTTAATATATTTACATTATTTTAGGAAGCTAATATAGTAAAACGCCAAGCTGACACAGTTGGGTTATTTTCTTCCAAAGCTTTCTACTCTAAAATCCTACTTACCTATTAAAGATATATAATACATATAGGTGCCTTTCCCTTAGTATATTCAAACAATCTCTAGGTGTCCTAATAACTGCCTCTTCTTTTCCGAACTAAATGCAATAGAAAAACCAAAGCAATATAAGCTGTGACAGTTTAACAATTTGTTTCTGACAACAAACAACAACAACAACAGTTTGTTTCTGTGACATCTCTTTGTACTAGATGGATGACTAGCAGTACAGCATTAATCTGGGCAAATTTTGTTTTGGTAGAAGAGCTAGTCAGAAAGGCATGGTGTATGATGTTTACACAGGTGGCATTTTAAAATACTGACTATACATACAGGCAAAGTTAGACAGGATTTGTTAGACTGCATGTATATATGAAGTATCTGAAAGGCTTGGAACATTTTTAAATCCTGGGAAGGTGAGACGAAGAGAGGAACTGCTACTTTCACAGTGGTTTATCACAACCCTAAAGACCAGAGATAAATAAAAAAAAAAAATTATGTGATTAGGTAGTGTTTTGGGGACTAGTAGTTACAATTGTAAGATATATTTACTGTTATGGATCTGTATCAGTCAAGGGGATGAATTTATGTATGACTCTTCTTGTGTGTTTGTAAAATTGGAAGTAGAGAGGAAAACACTGAAAAGGGAAGGCATTGATTTGTATATAAATTATAGGCGAAGAGTTCTGATCTCATGGAGAGATTAAATGCTACCCTCTGACAGACAGTTTTGGGAAGTGAAAGATGTGCTATTTAGTGTTGCTTTGGGTATTGTATGGCATTGTTAAGTTAATGCTGTATAATAAAATAATTGTTCTTGAGTTATTCTTCTGAAAACTAAAGAATTCTGAAATGTTTGTACTTCTGATAGCTGCTGTAGTTAAGCCCATCTAAAAGCCTGCTGCTCAGAGAAGGATTCCTTGCCCTTCTCACTGCTCCAGCCTTGAGAAAAAGGCTAAGAAGTAAATTATTTCTTTCCTTGTCCTCCTCTGTGTCTGGGTTTGCTTCCATTTTCCTGCGCTTGACCATCAGACGCAGGAAAAAGGAAGCAAACCACTGGTCTGGTACAGTGTGCTAAACTGTGAGTAAAGTAAACTGCTGGAGAGGTAAAAATCATTTTGGGTTGAGGTGAGTACTGCAAAAAGTGAGAATGGCTAGGGCTGTGTCAAGGTGAGAGGTGGGTAAAGCTGAGAGCAAGAGATGAACATAAAAAAGATGAGAATGGGAACTTCCCATTTGATTTAGCCTACATAGCTCAGCATGCTGTTTTGTTCCAGTTGTTTAGAAATCTAGCATGTTATCAGTTTTGATTGAATTGTGTCTTAAAAACCAAGTAGGTTTTCCTTGACTGCACTAGTACCTTTTTAAAAAAAAAACAAACCAACCTACCAAATACATGAAAACCTGGCAAACCTGTCCCATCAAACTCTGCTAATTTTTTTGAGGGAATCAGTTGTATGGTGTCTAGTCATTAGATCAACAGTAGTTTTGATTTTTATTAGCAAGGCACTTACCAATTAGTGCACAGTTTTGTGCATTTATCCCCTTTCACACATTCTTACCTGATAATCATCTGTGTGATAAAGGAGTAACCTGGGATGTTCTTGTTCTATGATCTGCACTCCTTCTTAATAATATGAAATTCCATAGCTTCATATTTTCTGACTATATGATACTTTGATGTATGTGAAAGGAGGAGAAGACATTTGTGACTCCCTATGGGGCTGGGCTGTAGCACTAGTCACAGTAGTACTTCAGAAAAGGCAGAATACTTCAAGTTAACATGGTTTAGGGTGCAGCCTGCTAACTCAAATATTCA
The DNA here is from genome assembly GCF_028769735.1 of Zonotrichia leucophrys gambelii. Classification (NCBI taxonomy): domain Eukaryota; kingdom Metazoa; phylum Chordata; class Aves; order Passeriformes; family Passerellidae; genus Zonotrichia; species Zonotrichia leucophrys. The sequence continues at coordinate 58,256,319 of NC_088171.1, forward strand.
CAAAGTAGCAGAAAGAAGACATGCCTGTTTTCTGTGTCTTTCAATGTGGTTATAATAGACTACAAAGAAAGGGTAGTCAGGAGATAGTAAATGGTTGAAGAGGAGAAGGAAATATGAGTCTATAGACAGTAAGGGATGAAGTTTTATAAGAAATTCTGGGCTTGATTTGTTTTGGGTGTTTTGTTTGTTTTTTTCACACGTAGTTTTAGTGACTGTCTAGATAGACCTGTAAAAATTTTGTAAAGTTGATCAGCTTTTCGTTCCCTAGCAGCTCTGTGTATCAGGTGCTTCAAGACATCGCTAGTATTTTTAGCATCCCATAGTATTATTTACCTTGCCATAGCAGTTTCTTATTTAGAAACTAATGTGAGAACTAACTCCTGCAAATTCTTTTAAAATTGAAGACCCTCAAATACAAGGAATAGCAATAACAAACCCGATCATCTACGAAGAAGCCATCATATAACTAATGAAGCATGGATGCCGTGAATTTCTGTAAAATGTTACTTATTGGAAAACCAGGGAATAGTCGACACGTGTGTGTGTGTGTGTGTCTGTGTGTGTATATGTGCAATGGAGGAAGATAATTAATCTCACGGAGTAGTCTAGTGTATTTTCAGTCAACCCTTCTACCTTAACTGCCATAATTGACCATGCTTGCAGCATAGATGTTATGATCAGAGAAAAGTAGATTTTAGATGTTATTCAAAGATTTGATCCCAGGAACTAGTCTGTTCCTGTCACTGGCATCCATTTAACAGAATTGAAACACTTTTTATGAGTTTAAGGCTGATTTAAAATGTGTAATACATTAATCCATAAACTAGAAAACAGTGACATATTTAATTTGAAAGAGAATTAATAAATTATGCTGCCAGTCTAAAAAGAAACCTTTATAAATTAAAAATATTTGTTTTTAAAAAGAGCTTACAAAATTACTAGAACTATATTTTAAAGTGTTTATCTGCTACATCTTAAGTAGAACAAATGCCAAGTATTTCTACATAAAATCAATGTTTAAAAACTAACTGACTTGCTTAAGGTCTGCTAATACGTACAGATATCTTTTGGTGTGTAAAAGAAGGTTTTTTAATAGTAGATAGGTCTTTGGAATAGGTTAATACTACTTGTTGCTAATCTCTACTGATCTGTTTAGTGGATATATTTTAAAATGAATTTATTTGATAGAAATAAAACTTTTAAAGTACTTATTAGATGGACACATGGGATGTTTCAGTGACTTGATCCTTCTCATATCACTAAGCAGGGTCTTAATTGCTGACAAAAATCCTTCAGCTTAATTCTCTTCAGTGAGTTCTGTGACTCTCATGCAGTTCATGTCATGTGCACTCATGCAGCCTGAAGTCTTAATGACTTGTTTCAGGATTAATCCAATGCTAGTAAGAAACAGGATCTGAGGTCTTACACTAAGCTGGGAGGAAGGAACTGTCAGTTTCCTCTTTCAATTCTCTCGAATCATCAGAGGAGACCGACTTAATTTTCCTTAATCATGAGTGAGCAAGATTTTGAAGAAAACGGGCCAAATCCAAGTGAGTCTCTTTACAAGAAAATACTGTGGTTTTCTAATATCTTTCTTACTGAAATAGGAGGTTCTTTTACTTCCAGCCATATTTTAAAGAATTTATAAAGAGCTTTTGCAGTTTTCATTAGAAGTAAGTTGTGCTTGATGATAATAGCAGCCTAAGTAAAGAAAAATCTAAGATTTAGCAATGTTGATAACATAGATGATGGATGTAATATTAGAATCATCCATTATGTAAAGAGGTTTATTTACAAGGGGTTTAAATACACTTTGTTGTGCATATCAGTATAACATATAAATTATGCTAATCATTAATAAAAATACTGGAAGAAATTTGTGATGTAGTAAATATATTTAGACATTAAATTACTAAAAAGAACCCAATAACACAAACCTTTTGAGTTGGGTTGCACTGAATTCTTAAACCAATGTGGCACAAGAATTGAGGCAAAGTGTGTTCAAACAAGTTTATGAATGCCTTTTTCATAATTTGCATTATAGGAAGACAGTGGCTTTTAAAAATTTGACTGTATTGTAGAACTCCAAGGTGGCTTTTAAAAACATGACTATGTTTTAGAGCTCTAAGGAGTGCTCCAGTATGTGGATTTAGATTAGAAGTGTTAGGACATTTAATTTATAAGATTCTATGACTTCCCTTTTGTTGCCTGCCAATCAAAAACTTGAACATACAGGAAGGAAATATGCATGATAGAGAAGATAGAATTACAGATTTTGCCACAGGTAGCTTTCTTGGATGCGATGGTCATATACATCAGTTTTATTGACTTTTAAACTTTATGTATTTTTACCTTAAAAAGTTTTGTTACAGTAACATTAAATGTTTGCTGTCTCTTGTGCAAACAGGATCCCATTTTCATATTCTCAGTTTGCAGTGGCTTGTTCTTAATATGACCAAATACTATCTGAATGAAAATGTTACCTTTTTTTATTTAAAACTGTTACATTTCACCTGTATATGGCTAACCAGAACCTACCTCAAGGTACATGGACTATGATTAAGAGTTGCCCTTTGCAAACTGTGAAGAGTTAGGACTTTTTTGTTAAGAGTTGTTCCCTAACTGCAGCTCTGCTTTAGATAACAACATATAAAATTAGCAATTTCTAGTGGGAATCAAAGCTTTTCTAGTTTAACACATGTACTTGTTTGGAGAACAGTTATACATTATCATAGCTGATCTACTGTATTTGAGGGTATGATGTTCAAAAGTTTATGTAATTCTCACTCCTTTGAACAACACTTGTATTCTTTTGCCATATGAAAGCTATCTACTTTTATTTTTCAGATAGATGTTAAACTCTTACAGCATGTCAGGAGAAAAAGGTGCTTGCTTTTTTGGACAAAACATGTTTGAATACAAGGTAAACAGGAGCATTAGGAGCATTACTTGGATATGAATCATGATGGCAGATGTAGTGTGGGACAGTTAGGAAGCAGTGAATCTGGAAAGGATTTAGGGGTCAGACTGGAATAGAATATCATGAGCTTGGTTTAATGCTATGGTAAAGAGGGCTAGCCTGATCCTTGGAGTAGAGGTGACAATTATACTTCTGTAAATAGCATTGACTGAGGCTGGTGTTAGAACGCTGTATTTGATTATCAGAGTTTGATTTTTTTTTTTTGATGTTGTGTAACTTAAAACTTGTACAGAATGTTTCCACAAAAAAAAATTAAAAGTTAGAAAAATGTTTTAGGAACTTTTTTGATTTTTCAAGAGATAGGTTGAGATGATTTAAATAAGTATAGTTACCTTCACTGAGAGAAAATACTGTAAGTGGTTAAATTTAGAAGCAGTTACTAGGATGTTGTACCTGGAAGTTTGAAAGAACCAAATTTAAGTAGAAATATGGAACAATTTGAGATTTTTTCAATATTAAAACCCTTAAGCTTTACATGAACTAATAGGTTTTTTTCTTATTTCAGTTCTGAAAACATCAAGAGATGCACTGCTTAAATTTCAATATGATTTTTTTAAAGTTATAGAGCTTAGTGATCAAATCAAATTCCTAAGCCTGCAAAAAGATGGGAAATTAGATTAAATAGTCAAATATTTTTATTCTAATCTCCTGATCAGGCATTACAGTGCAAATTTAGGATTTCTTAAATGGTAGTTTCCTATCCTCTATCCTTTCTCTGCCACTTTCTCTATAACAAGAAATATAACAGCTATAACATACATTTTTCATACTCTGCTACTTGTGATTCAGGAGTGGGGAAGGAAGCAGAGGTAGAATTGTTATGAATGCTAAGAAAGTTGTTTCTGTTTGAGTAATTGCTCATTACTACACTGATTGTCTCTCGTGACAGCATATGGATTTATGTGAGTAGCAGTATGATATGGGGATGCAGAGTGGTGAGTATTAAGTGTGAAAGGGGAATTGCAAAATTGTTACAGTTTGAAGGGACTTCTGGAGATTATGTTAGTCCAACCCCTGAATAAGAGGGCTACCTTATTGACGAAGTTGACATCTCCATGTTTAAGCTCTACTGTTGGATTCTAGTTTACACTGTATAAAATGGGCCAGTTTGGATCAGCTTAGAAATTTTTACCTGTTAACATACTTCAAAAGTAATCTACTTTTTGGTGTTTCTGAGGATTGCTACTCTGAAACTTCTGAAGAAGATAAATTTGCATACCATGCTGCCTTTTGTGTCTGTGACCAGCACTGAATTGTGATGTGCAAAAATTGTTACCTTGTTTGGTGTGTGGAAATGTTAATAAAAAGTCATCTGATGACAATGCCAGAAAATTTAAGGCCAGAACAGCTCTGGTATAGTTTATAATAATTTGTGTGGGTTACACTGCATTGGCATTTGGGGGACTAGTGTGTATGCATGTGCACATTGTAATGATGTGCATCAACACACTAAATATTATCTTCAGATATATCTCCTACCTTCTCTTCTTGTAGCTGTATGTCTTGTTTACAAAAAAAATGTCATTGCAGCTTATTTCCATTCAGACATAATCACTCATCACAGTGCTTGAGTATATGCAGAAATCAAGAGTAGGGTTTTTTGCATGTCCCATCCACACAGCAAGTACCACATAGGCTTTTAGGAAAGGTACATTAAAGTGAGAGACAACTGCTCACTTTAAAAATTTTAAAAGGTTTATTAAGCCTTAACAAAAATATAACAAAAGGACTAAATAAGGAAAAAGTTGCAGCGCTGGGAGCTGTCTTCATGGCTGCCTACCATGTGGCTGGTTCATCTGCAAGATGGATACTCCGTCTTTTATACCCCTGGGGGTTGCATCAGCCAACACTGGCCCCTTCCAAAGTCTATCAGTCAGCTCTTCTTTGCCATTCATTGGTGGAGACTGCTTTCTTGTAACTTTATTGGAGGCTCAGGTGTTGTCATGCTGTGCCCCCTTAGCAACAAGCTTTTCTGTTCTCAACTGCCCCAGGTAAGGGGCAGATGTGCACGCCTTCTCTTTTACCTGTCCTAGACACCCCATGCTGTCTGATGGCAACAATACAGAGTGGGAGGAAAATGGAACTATGGGGAGAACAGAAGACATCTAAACTAAAATAACATAACAATACATTAATAAAGCTCCCTTATTTTCACACCATATTCATCTTGTAAGAGCCAATCATCTCATTATCTATCTATAACAAACCTTCCTTTTCTATTTTATAAGTTATTTGATTTGAGTAATTAACTCATTTTTAATAGCATCTGTTGATCTGGGTGAGGACAGTGGAAAAGAATTTTAAGCAAAATGATTGGTGGAGTTTGTGAACAGAGGTCCAGTATGGCTTTTACCCCCACCTTCCATGTCTACTGGCTTGCTGCCTGCAGCAGGGTTATTATCATCTTCTCGTGTGGTAAGTACAGTGGCCAACCTGGTCTTGCCTTCTGGTTCTCTCTATACTTCAGTTTTAAGCAAATTATTTTAATATTTTCTACTGTTCCTCCCTTTAACAGATACTTGTAATTTTTATAGGACAGTTATACTAATGAATAACACAATCCAAATTCTTTGTTCAAAATGTTACTTTAATGGTTATATAAAGCACCTAGAGTAGTCATGAGACTTTCACTTGTCTTTCATAAAGTACAATAACAGAGGAGTAGTGTTTCTTAGTATATCAATATATGAGAATGAGTTCACACATTTATAAGTTCTAACAAGTTTACAGCAAAATTAAGGCACGAGGTAAGAACATAAATAATAGCAGTTTGAATGGGTTGGTTTCTATTTTTGTTATAAAATAAGTTGATCTCTACTAGAGTGTACAGAGGGGATTAGGAGCTACTCTGGTCAGCAGAGCTCAGTAGTGATACATACACATTGACACACACAAATGCACGTCTTTTTTCAGGTGAGACAACAGCAGGACGCACGGAGTTGTGCATCCAGAGCCGTGTTTATTGGCATGTTCCGCCCATGTCTGCCCATAAGGGTATATGCTGAACTAGTACACACACATAGGTACTTGTTTATTGGTCTCGAACCTTGGAGTACAGAGGTACCTGTTAGCAGCACACACTTGCATACTCTCATGGAGCTGTGCACACTTTACTTCACACGCTAGCACACGTGTGCTACAGAGACACTTATGTACAGTTTCTACCAATGCACACGTGCTCACAAACATGAGACTTGTTTGTATTTAGAACTTGTGTACATTAACACAAGTGTTTAAATCTGCACACTAATATGTGTAATGTTATTAACACACATATCTTAGACAGGGCTATGCTCACACTTGTAGAGCCTGTGTACACTCACAAACAAAGGGCTGTACACTAACTTAGACATACCTGAGATGGGGTAATTTAACACATATTTATATAATAATGCATGCAACATGCACACCCATACATACACACTGGTAGATACGTGTAAAGCACTCTTTAGAGTTCTTCTGGAAAGAGAGCAGTAGGAGATTTGTACTGCTTGTTACTACCTTGCCACTTCTAGGTAGTATTTTACTCTCTGTGACTTTGGGGTGGGATACAAACTAGAACTAGAGAGAAATTTACTGAAAAGAGAGAGAACAAGGCATACACTGGCTGTCACCTGTTCTCAGAATGATGAAAATACTGGGGCACTTTCCAGTAGATTAGACTGAAGGCTCTGAAATGAAGCGGTGCCAAATTTTCAAATTCTCTTAGTGTTTCTATGATATACATTAATATGTCTTATCCTGTACCTCTCTTCCTTCAAGGCTAAGTATAGATTTATTGCATCTTCTCTGAAGAGGGCAATATTAAAACTGAACCGAAGTCCCTTTCTCCCAGCTGCTTAAATAAGAAGTTGTCTTTCTTCTCTTGTTAGGCAAAATTCAAGAGGATTTCTGATATAATGAACAGCATTTAGAAATACAATATAAAAATTCATACTAAACTAGTTTTGAATTGCCCACATTTTTCAGTACAATCAGGTAGTGTATTAAACCCCTTACACAGAAAGAACAGCTCAGCTCTTTCTGATATCTTTAAGATGTCACGTATAAATAAAATCTAAAATTGCTACCAGCATTTCTGTGCGAATTTTTGACAAGGTATTTGGAAACTGCTTTCTCTGGAAGGCTTGGCAGGTTTGCAAATGAAGTAATTTTAAATGCACTAATGAAAGCAGAATATTAGTAGAGGTTTCTTAACTTATAACTTTAGTTATAATTGGATCTGTATACAAAACTTACCAGTAATGTACAACATCTAAATATATGACAGTGATGAAGTAATCTTTACAAGTGTACTGTACAAAGAGTAAAAAAGTAGGTTATGGTATTCTTCACTCTTTACACAGCTACACTATTGTGTTTTGTTAAGGGATACTTCTTACCTTTTAACTAAAAGGGAGGTACTTGTGGTCCCTATAATTGTGGAGGTTTGTTCACAGTTCATTCTAATTACAGGCTCTCTGGATAGAGCCTGCCTCTCTGATATACTGCAGGCTTTCTTGACAGAGCCCATCTCCTTGAATAGTAGGAAGGAAGGAAGGAAGGAAGGGAGGGAGGGAGGGAGGAAAAGAAGAGAAAGAAGTAAGAAGAAGCTTTGCCTTCTTATTGGAAAATAAATTATTCGTTTATATTCTCAGAACACCAGTGGAAGCAGCTGCTAAGCCACTCACATGGTGTTCTTGTGTTCATGCAGCTCTATGCTGATGTATATCACAGGGAAATCTCTGCAGCTTGGTGCCCTGGCCAGCCCTGCCAGGCGCAGCTGCCCCGCCAGCACTCCCAAGTCCCTGTGGGCTGTAGCCTCGATCACAAGGACTTGGGTCCCCCGAGAGTGCTGCCAGGGAGGGGGGATCTCTGTACATCACATGTCCTACCTCTCCCTCAGCCCCAGCATTCGGTGAGACCTGCTGCCCAGGGGCTGTAACACCTGCTGCTGCTTGCACAGTGCTGGGCCATTTGCCGCTGGAGGCCTTCCCAGCCAACCCGGAGCTGGTCGTGGCACACTGCCTCTGAGGAAATGTGCCTGGCTAGGGCCAGCTGCCCGCCAGGCAGCAATCTCTGCACTGGCCTACCCTCCCCCAGCCCACCCCTGCACAACCAGAAGTTTTTGACTCTCAGTGGTTTCTATGCAGAACACATCTCACAGCACTGCCGCCAGGCTGGTGACTGCTGTGGTCTGCATGGTCACACAACTGAGCCTGCCCCCTATCCTGGTGGCACCGCACCTCTGAACCTCTTGGTCTGTGAAAGTGTGGCTCCTATCAGCAGCAGCTCACACCAACGGACCAGCAGCTCCGGGCTCCAATACCCTCAGCCCTGGCAGCGCCGAGCCCAAAGGCACTCTGCGCCAGTAGTCCGGTGCCTCTAAAGTCCCCCGGTCCACGAGTGCAGCCTTCGCCAGTGGCAGCCCCGGGTTCCAGTGCATCTGATGGCCGCAGTCACCTTCAGTTGGGTCGGAACCTCTGAAAGCCACTGCGCTGGACACTCCTGGCCCTCTACTACCCGTGAGGTTCCCAGCCTGGAAACCTCATGCATTTGGCAAAAGTCATTGCTGTCAGCCCTCCTGCTGCCCACAGCCCTCTGTTGCCTCTGGGTGCCATCACCCACGTGGCATCTTGATCCCATGGCTCCACAGGGGAGCCAGGGCAGACCCCGTGCCCCAGCCTGGGAACATTTGCACCTTGACCAGTCTCTGACTGCTGACAGCACCGCATGGAATCTTGGCACCATGTCTCCGCCGGTCTTCCTCCATCATCACTGGGTTGGTGCATATTGGAAACCCGCCGTGCTCTGCATGGCTGCTAAGACCGGTCTATGCAGACTTGCCCCCTGGCCTTCTCCATGCCCATGGGTCGCAAGAACTACCGTGGAGACCCTGTGAAATTCCGCTTCCCCTCTCCCACCGCCCCTGCCCAGGGAACCTCGTGCACTTGGCTTGTCCTAAGCAGCAGCTGCGCAGGCCACCACTAAGTCACTTTGCGCAGGCGTGCGCCTTGGCTGATAAGCTTTAGATGTTGTTGTGCTGCCAGAGCACCAGGAGCTTACTGCACTCAGTGCACCGCTGCTCCACATGGAGCAGCCACATGGTCCTCCCTGCTACTGCCCGCGGGCTAGGAAAGTTACCTCAGCTACCTGTCCCGATACGAGCATCATTTCTGCTGAATGGTGACTTTTGCTATCACTTTAACATCATGGCTCTTAACTTGGTGACCTCTAAGTGCTCTGGAGCTCTTATTAATCTTTTAATCTCACGTGTCCCGCCAGCCCGGGAGTTCCTGCTTTTGTCTTGTATGAATCTTGCCTGCCATATTTCTGTCCTTCTTCTACACATGTCCTGCCAGCTACAGGGCCCGCCCCTTCTTCTCTTATGTGTCCCGCTCAGTTTTGAATTGTCTATTATCCTGAATCTTCAACAGACCAGGATGGATCTGTATATTACTAATGTGAAGCTCACGTTCATATACTGGAATTATGGAACTATATTCTAGTGAAAATAATTATAAGGATCTTTAAGCATACTCCTAGAACTACTCCACTCACATTTCGGGATTAACATACTCACAATCTTCTAGATCCTTCTCTTTCTTCTTTTTTGTTATATAGTCCTCCATAGTCTCCAGGTTTATCTGCAATCACTGATGGTCCTAAGAGAAGTTGTTCAATCGGTTAAAATCAGCAGGGGCACCATTCGTCTGAAATCTCCTGAGCCACGGGAGAAGAGGCTTTGTATCCCGGACAAGCTCCCATTGTTATGTGTGAGAGACAACTGCTCACTTTAAAAATTTTAAAAGGTTTATTAAGCCTTAACAAAAATATAGCAAAAGGACTAAATAAGGAAAAAGTTGCAGCACTGAGAGCTGCCTTCATGGCTGCCTACCATGTGGCTGGTTCATCTGCAAGATGGATGCTCCATCTTTTATACCCCTGGGGGTTGCATCAGCCAACACTGGCCCCTTCCAAAGTCTATCAGTCAGCTCTTCTTTGCCATTCATTGGTGGAGACTGCTTTCTTGTAACTTTATTGGAGGCTCAGGTGTTGTCATGCTGTGCCCCCTTAGCAACAAGCTTTTCTGTTCTCAACTGCCCCAGGTAAGGGGCAGATGTGCACGCCTTCTCTTTTACCTGTCCTAGACACCCCATGCTGTCTGATGGCAACAATACAGAGTGGGAGGAAAATGGAACTATGGGGAGAACAGAGGACATCTAAACTACATTAACATAATTATACATTAATAAAGCTTCTCTTAATTTTCACAAAATGTTCATCTTTTAATTGCAAGAGCCAATCATCTCATTATCTATCTATAGCAATTAGTCATGGCTTTAGGTTGTCTACTGCTCCAGCAGTAAGCACAGAATTGTGTTAGTTTATAAGAACATTCCATATCGGATTAAAAATTGTAATAATAATTTTTAAAGAAGGTACGAGGATAGAAACATAATTTTTATAACTTAGGCTGTGATGACTTAGTTGAGTGACATGGAGTATGATATCAACAGGCAAATTTTTTCTGTGCCAGAAGACACATGAAACATACCATAAACAAACCCAAAGGGCTTTTTTTGGTTATTCTGTTTTGCCTTTTTTGTGGTCCAAAATGAAATGCTAGTCTAGATTTAAGATTTTTGCCTGTAAACCCTCATAAACTGAGTTACTTTCAGAAATCAAGCAACAGAAAGTATAGATTTTTTGAATGCTTCGGTTGCAGAAACTGGATTTCAGAAGAAATGCAGCTTAATGATATGTCTGAAACTACATTGGAAGTTCTATTTTTTATTTTATGTTTCACTCAGCTCACACTTGAGAAGTGTTTAAACAGACGCAATTTCAAAGAGACCTAATGAAAAGGTGATTTGCTTGTCAAGCATTGGAATGGGCTGCCCAAGGAAGTGGCTGAGCTACCATCCCTCCTGGTATTTTAAATATGTGTAGGTGTGGTGCTTAGGGATATTTTTTTAGTGATGAATTTGGCAGTGTTAAGTGTGTGGTTGGTGTCAAGGTGCTTTTCCAACCTACATGATTCTGTGATTTGACTATCTTAAAGCTTCCTCTCAGAGTTCAGGAGGATAGGGCTGAGATAAACAGAGATGGCTAGACTTACTAGTGAAATGAAGTTTTTATTCCTTTCATGTTCCATGTAACCTCAGTAGAAGTAACTGAAATAGCTTTTTCTATTGTCCACTTGATGCATGAGGGGCAAGATTTACTGGATTTGTGAAAAGTGTTAATCCTGTCTTAATTTAAATCTGGTTTTCTAATGAATTATTTCTTTGCTATTTGTCCTGGTTTAGGGCAAATTTGTTAAAGAATCTGCAAAGGAGGGCCCCTCCAGAAAGCAAAACCCACACGGCCCCTCCCCCCAACCGGTTCAGGAAAAAATTCCTTAGAGAGAGGTGGAAAGAACCTGTTTATTTGACTGGCCCAGCACCCCCCAGCACACAAAATGCGCAATACCCGATGACACCACTTTGAGAAAGATGACAAAATCAGAAAGTCTCTTTCGGGGGTGGTTGCTCTGTTCTCAGTCCCTCTGGCGCTGGGGCAGCTGCTGCAGCTGAACCTTCGGTGTTCCCGGGTCCCAGTCCGGAGCAGGTTCGAGATGGTCACAGAAACAAGAGAGGAGAAACTGTCCAGGAAGGAATGTGGACTGTTTAGCTAAACTAGCTAATAAGCAGAGGCGAAAGCAGAGCAGAAGCAAGAGCAGGAAAAGGGAGCAAGCAAAAGCAGCAAGCTGAAGCCAGAAGTGAAAAAACAGCCCTATGTACCGCTCGTCTCTGTGTTCCTGATAAGAGAAACCCAAACAAAACTTCCACTCTTCAGAGCCGGTCTTAAAGGCACAGAACAGATGAATGGGGATACAAGCATCATAATGTCACCCCAGGACACTATTGAATCTTCTTTTGAAGAAAGAATAAGCTAAAGATTGAGATAGTTTGTTTGGTTAATTTCACCACAGATGATGTCTGTGCATTGAGATTCTGAAACTAGTTCTTTCTGCTGAATGGTTTAATACATGTCAGTTTGACTTACATGTTAATAAGATTCACTGTATATCTAGACATATTAAATGAGGATACTTCAAAAGGTGGTGGTTTTTAATTTGAAATAAAGCTGATTTTGTTGACAGCAGTGATTAAAACTCAAAGGTGTTCATAGGTGTTTTTATGAATATATTAACAAAAAGAAGATAAGGAAAATCTATAATTTCATACCCTTGGATATGAAGGGTAACATTGTAACAAAGGATGAGGCAATCTGAGGTGCCTTTTTTGCCTCAGTCTTCAACAGAAAGACCAGTTATCCTCATGGTGACCAGCCCTTGGAGCTGGTAGAGATAGATGGGGAGCAGAACTGACCCCCTATAATCTGGAAAAAGTAGTCAGTGATCCATTGAGCCACTTAGACACTCAGAAGTGTATGGGGCTGGGTGGAACCCACTAGAGTGTACTTGGGGACCTGACAGAAGAGATTGCCAAGCCACTCTCTATCATTATTGGTAGTCCTGATAAACTGGGGAGGTTCCGGACAACTGGAGGTTAGCCACTGTGGTACATGTATGAGGTTCAGTAAGGCAAAGTGCCAGGTCATGCACAACAGCCCCATGCAATTTTGAAGTCTGGGAGAAGAGTGGCTTGAAAGTGGCTCATCAAAATAGGACCGCAGAGTGCAGGTCAACAGCTGATTGAATATGAGCCAGTGGTGTGCCCAAGTGGACAAGAAGGCCAATGGCATCCTGGCCTCTATTGAAAATACCATGGCCCGCAGGACTAGAGAAGTGATTGTTGCCCTGTACTTGGCACTGTTAAGGCCACACATTGAGTTTTGTGTCCAATTTTGGGCCTCTTTCTTCAAGAAAGATATTGAATTGCCAAGTGTGTCCAGAGAAGGGCAATGAAAAGGTCTGGAACACAAGTCTGATAACAAGTGGCTGAGGAAGCTGGGGTCATTCAGCCTGAAGAAAAGGAAGCTCTGGAGGCACCTTATCACTCTCTCTAACTACCTGGAAGGACTTGTAGTATAGGGGTTGGCCTCTTCTCCTAGGCAACTGGCAATATGGCTAGAGGAAATGGATTCAGACTGCACCAGGGTAGGCTCAGGTTGGACATGACGAAGCATTTTTTTACTGAAAAGGTGCTTAAACATTGGAATGGACTGCCCAGGGAGGTGGTAGAGCCACCATTCTTGGGGGTGTTCAAGAAATGACTGCATGTTGCACTTAGTACTGTATTAAGATGACATGGTAGTGTTCAAAGTTTGGACCTTATCTTAGGGCTCTTTTCCAATCTTAATGCTTTTATGATTCTATGGTCCTAATGATTTTATAATTGTAGAAGTAGTCAACAAACTGCAGATGACAGTACATGTCAGTTTGCTTTTTTGGTCACTTTTTCAGTGTTGATTCTCTTTCAAGTGAAGCTAAAATAATATTTGACATTATATGATTTGACATAGCATTGCCTATCAAATTGCTGTGCCAAACGTACACAAATACAAAAAGAAAACTGTATTAGAGAAACAGGAGTTTATTGCAGTCTGTCACTACCAGACTATTTTGAAGACTATCATCAGAAAATGGCTTATAAAAACTTCAGCAGAAATAATGGGGTTATTTCAGGAATGGAGCTAAAAGAAAACCATTGCAAAAATCTTGGAAAGAAAATGCAATGTCTTAAGCAAGAAATCCGAGCGCTCATATGCTTTAGCAAAATGGTAAGAGAAATCAGAATGTATTTGTTTCAGGGCAGAGTTGCTCTTTTGTTGTCTGTGAAAAAGCTAATTGAATCTTTCTCTTAAGTACAGTGGAGCCCATTAAAGTGGAACCCATAAATGCCAATTTCTCAGATAATTTTGTGTGAAACCAGCATGTTCCATATACTGTGAAACATCTCAAGGTGTTAGTTCATGAGGGAGATTCTTTTGTGTTGACAGTGTTCCTTCTGCTGACCTTGCATTAACCTTGGTTGGTAGAGGGGTGCCTAACCAGGCTGTAGGACCTGAAGTAGTAGGAGACCAAATATATAATGTAGAGAAACAGAAAAATGAAAGTTGGAGGATGTGGATAGAAGGAAATATATTGGATGTGTGAATTCATTGCCATTTCTTCTCTGGACTGAGGAACTAATTTTAAAGCCCTAATTTTTAGGACAGTTGTTATATTCTGTGTCTCTTATGATAGTATATGGTTTCTATGTCAGGATACCAATAACTATAGTGATACTGTGGAGAGTGGTAGGAAATTAGTGGTGGGAAATCCACAGTCCCTCTTATGTTTGAGGGACTGAGATATATTTCTGTCTGGTTTACAACCAAGATAATATGTTGTGCTAAGACTAGTGTACACATTTGCCAGAGCTTTCTTCTGGGATTTCATGTAGGGAGCAGAGGGAGAAGACAGGGGAAAAGAGTACAGCTTGTTCTCTAACTGTTCCTTAATTCTGTAGTGGAGAGACTGTAGGTGCTATTGCTGTCATCTGTGCATATAAGAGCAAAAGGGCACACAGGCAAAGTGATGCAGGCAAGGACTTGAGATTATTTGGAAATGCCAGGGTTGTGACAGTATCAGCATGTCATAGTTTTTGTAGTTTGTCGGCTGAAAGGCAGTGAAAGTAATGCTGTATTTTTTGAGAGGTGTGCCAGAACAGGTCAGTAGAGCTACAGGTTAATGCAATTTCTATTTCAATAAGGAATAGATTAAGTGTAACATGTCATGGAAGGTTCCACACAACCTTTACAAAGTAATTCCTTTTGCATTTCATAAATTCCTATCTCAACTACTGGAGATTTTTTGAGGGAGTCAGTAAAGTAATAAAAAGGTTATTTTATTCTATATTCAAAACCTTTATATGTAGTGCAATTATCAAGTGTTTTTAGGGAAACTAGAAAGGGTAGGGGAGAAATCATTATGTGTGTTAAAGAGTAATAATGATGAAACACTATACCAAGATTCGACAGTTAAACTAAATCTCCTTAAATGTTAAACATCCACATGTCTGAGATGAAAACTAGGTTTGCAGCAACCTATGGTCTTATTTAGAACCAGCTCTTACCAGAGTCTTCTGACTATTCCTTTTAAAGTATCTTTTTTTTTCCGTCTTGTTTTAATTGTGTTACTTTTCCACTAGGAGATGGGATTGCCAGGGAAAGTAGTCCATTTATTAACTGTGCAGAATTGGGCAGAAGAAGCATGTATGAAGGAAAGAATATGGCTCTCTTTGAGGTAAGTTAAATACTCCAAAAACATATTTTACCTTTAATGGAGATAAGCAATCACCTGTTTACTTTCTGTCTTAAAATTTAGTGGCAGGGAAAATGAATTCTAATAACTTTTTCATAGTTTGGTTCCTGCTAACATTCCATTTCAGTGTATTTGAATGTTATATAGGCAAGAACAGTAAATATTGGTGTGCATTAATGTGAAGATATGAAATAAGTCTTCGTGCATTTAAATTTTTGGTCTAGGATCTTGACATTGTTAGACAAAGCTACTGGAAGTCAAATGTATTTTTTTTAACGAAAGCAGTATTCAGTTTTAAGAGGATTAGCAAAATAATTTGTTCAACGGGGGAAATTTTGTTAGACAGCAACGCTAAAAAACAAGTTTGCAAGCCATGACTTAGTTGTATTATCCAACTGCAATGTAGAGCACACCATAGCAATTTCTAATGTAAATATCTACTTTATTAATGGACATTTCATACCTTTTTAAACAACTGAATTATTACAATCAAATTACTGAAAAAAGCATATTAATTGAGTACTTTTAAGGACCACTTTTGCAATTAAGTAGTATTTCTAGTAAAAACCTTAGTTGCTGCGCTCTAGCAGCATCAACTAGTCTTGCTCTGATGCTTGCTGTTAACAAAAACAAGGTGCTTCCAACAGTGTTTAGCCACCTTACTGTTGCATTCTTCTCAATTTTTTCTTGTTGTTCTCTTACATTTTTCTCTTCTTCCTTTCAAATATCTTTGTACAGAGGACATGGTTTTTCGTCTCACCTGTGCACGACCCAAATAATGTATATTTACTATTTTTCACTGTTCTAGAGAAAATTTTGCTAAGGATCAAACTAATGTTGATCATTAATTGTCTTTTTGTCATGTATGCAATATCTTAGTATTTTTTGACAGGAATGATGGTATTAAAGTTCTGTCATTGAATTTTTCTCCTTCAAGCTCTATTCCATAAAGCCATTTCCAAAACTTTATGTGGTTCAAATTAGTTGCTGTATTCGTCAGTGATGATAATTTGGCCACAGCTGCTTTTTGTCCCGAATCTGTTATTTTGAAACATGGCTCACATTAAATAAACTGATATAAAACCATTATTTTTACGTATCTCAAGTTATAGATATTGCTGTTAACAGTATCGCGTTGAAACCCTTCTAGTGACTGCATCACTGCTGGTGTTGTGGTGAAATTTTTTGCTACTATGTATGTTTCAAAGTTTCCTATAATCTTGTTTTTCTTGTGTTTTCAGATGTGAGAGTTGTATAAACTGTTAAAAAGAAGTTTGACTATTATGACCATTATCATTACCTAATCTCCCATACTTTACTTCTTGTCTGTGTTTGTCACCCTGTTCTCTTGTCTTCTTTCCAGTGTTCAAGATTTTGTATTTAATTGAATTCTCCTGGATCCATTTTTCTTGGAATTCTAATGTTGTGTATTCTTCTGGATTGTATGACATGTTTTAGCATGCTTTTGTTTTGTAGCAGTAAAGAAAGATGGGCTGACTTCTGTGTCAGGTGCTGTTACATATGTGCAAGTATATGTAATAGATGTGTAGGTATTTTCAACAAGTTAACACTTTGGAAGTAGTATGCCTGGTGTAATAACATATGTAAGCCTGCAGCACTAGACTTCAGAGAGGTACTTAAGTAGTTTAGTACTTGAAAAATCATTTGAAGTCACTTTCTAAACACAAGCAAGGTGCTGGAAAAACTCATGTGCTGGAAAAACTCAAATGACCCAACTTTACCAGTACAATACACTAAAGACTGTACTGTGATGAAAATAGATTTTTAAAATTACAGTGGAATTTCTCTAGATTTTCCTTATATTCGAGCTGCATATTGTAAGGTAGCGTAAAAATATTAAAGAAATGGTGCAACATAGCCATGTAGAGTTAAACTTCTAGAAATAATAGAGCCTTCTTGTTGGTTGCAAGCTGACTGGTATTCTGTCATGCTAATTTTTTTATTTGGCTGAATCAGGGCTGACCTGTTGAGTATGTTTGAAGCAGTATCTAAAACGATGACTTAAAAAGAAAATTTATTTAATAAATGCAGTTTTCTTCAAAACCCAACAGGAAGAAATGGATAGTAACCCCATGGTGTCATCTCTTCTGAATAAACTAGCAAACTACACTAATCTGACTCAAGGAGTGGTGGAACATGAAGCAGATGAAGACAGCAAACGAAAGGAAGTGAAGGTATTTAGATTTCTAATAATTTATCGAGATAAAGCTAGCTATAAGAGGTGTATTTTTCAACCGGAAAAGAGAATATGTGGGCACCTAAAAATGGGAGTGAGGTTTGTAATACCATGTTTAGAACGGAAGCATTTTTGTAGGACTTGTGTTAATTTGATGTTCTTGTTAGCATGTTTTAGCAAAACTGTGCTGTAAAACCCGTAGGTAAAACATGTGCAAAGCTGGGATCTGAAACATGGAGTATACTCAGTTTTTTCTTCCTTTCTTTTCTTCTTCCTTGTGAACTTGTGCAAGCATCAGTACCTGTTACCTACCTCTAATGAGCATACAGTAGGACTTTTTGCAGGTTTATTAATATATTTTAACTGCCTAGGTTTTTAGGTAGTTATATTAAGGTAAATTTGAGATGAAACAGGTCAGTCTTTTAATTCTACAAGCATATTTGCACCTCTTAACATGGTAGTAGTTTTTCTGAGTAGCTGTCTTAGTTTTGTGTGTTGGAGTAAGTATTTTTAAAACTTCATGGATGTATTCCAAGAAAACACTTTGTCGCAAACATCAAAAATATTGTACTTGGGGGAGGGGAAATCATATGCTCTGTGTGACACATTGCTAAACACACTTGCTAGAAGTGAGCTGAATCCATCAAGGCTTGTCTGTCTGCTGGATACCCAAAATGTGTATCTGTGTCTGTAGAAGTGGAATGTATGCAATAGTTGGAGTCTGCAGTGGCATGTTGGATTGATCCCTCTGTTAGCAGAGGCTGATTTTGAAGGAGAAAGCTTGGAATAAAGCATGTGACCTGACAGAGAATAAGAACGTATGGGTAAGGGAAGAATGATGAGCTGCATGGTGAACATGGTGACTGAAACTAAGAAAATAAAGGTGGATGCTGGGAAGAGACAGTGCTGGTAGTCACCTGTCTTTGCGTAGGAGAAGGGGTCCTGCTACTGAATTTATATGCTGAGCTATGAAGAGAAGTACATGAGAATGAGAAAAAGGAAAATGAGCAGAAAAGACAGAGATAAAAATACATTTGAAAATAAGCTTAGAACAGCAGCTCATTTGATTGGAATAGAGCTTTGAGTGGAAGTTGGTACCAGGACAGTGGGCAAGGGTCAGAGATAAAGTCCAGCTGTTTGTTTAACTTTTTCCTTATCCTGCATTTGTTCATGGGTGTGCTTTCTTTCTGTTTGTATAGTTGTGCTTGATCTATATTTGTTTCATCTCATTTGAAGATAAACTTCAGATGTGAGAAAAGTAACACTGATCATCTCACACTTTCTTTACTGTGAACCCCTTTGTCTCTTCAGCTGCTGTGTAGAGGTTTTTGTCAATGCAGCACCATATTACTCCCTCTGGAACTGACTATGAACAAATGAACATCATGTCTTTGCTTGCACTTGGTCTTGTTTGTGCTCCATGTGGTGTCCTGATAACACAATTTTTATGTATGTGTCTTAATTTCATTTCTGAAATTGTGATAGTTAAGTAGTAGCCTGTCAGAGTAGCATTTTAATGGTGTGATTGAGACAGTGGAGCTGATGCTGCACATGGATATCGCCCAAGATGCTAAAAATAAAAAATGCAGTCTAAATGGCATTCTATGGAATTTAGTGGAATTCCATAGAATGGAATTGGAAATTTATTGTTTCCATTGGAAACATGGAAACAATGTTGGAAATTTAGTGTTTTCTTAATAATTTTGATAACTTAAATCAATTGCCATTTTTCACAGCCCAAGTTGTGATTTAAGACTATCTTGTGTAACTGGAAAGCTACTGTGTATAACTGTTGATTTTAACTAGATTATTTCAAAGCCTGTTTTCTCTTCATAAGTGTAGACGACTGAAACTTTAGCGATGAAACCTGAATGCTTTTGTGTATGTCTTGACCTATGATGATCACTAGCAAATAAAAAGTACACATATACTATGTTGTGACAGGTTTTGCAGTTTTTGAAAAAAAGAAATTGTAGTCAGCTCTGCATTACTTCACGCTCTGTCTTAATACTTTGTCTTTTTTTAAAATTAAAATTACTATTGAATATAATATTTTGTGCCAGCTTTGTGGCAATTTGTGATCAACTTTTTGCAGAATATAAATAATATTTTGATTATGGCAGTAATTTATGTTTAACCTGTAACTTTATCCTGTAAGTGGTATTTCAGAAAAAGTTTGTAAAGTGTTATGATCAACAGATAAAGGGCCATCCTGTCCCTATCAAGGTGTCGTCCTAATTGCTGTGGAACATGAGAGTTTGTTATCACAAATAGTTTTCTCTTTTTTCAGGAATTTTTCTTTATTAGTAGCACATGAATATTTGCAAAGCTGGACACTCTGAAGCTACCATTCATTTTCACTTGGCATTTGTTCATGGACCATTTGTGATAAGTGTTTGTGGAATAAAGTGTTTATATATTTAAATTTTGTAGTGCAAAGGAATTGAATTGATGTTCTCTCTTTGTTTCCAGGGTCCACAAATGGGCACCTTTATTGGCGTATATCTTCCCTGTTTGCAAAACATCTTGGGAGTTATCCTTTTTCTGCGTTTAACATGGATTGTAGGAACAGCTGGAGTTCTTGAGTCTTTCATCATTGTGTTCATGTGTTGTGCTTGTGTAAGTTAACCTTATTTTATTTCTTTTTTAAACTCCTGTCTAAATCCTCTGTTGAAAGAGTACTGACACCTTCTAATGTATGAGTATCAGGGAAAAAATAACCATATTTAATCATACTGGTAAAATTGTACTGGTATTTAACCAGTGTGGTTCAATTGAGAGAAATGGGTTGTATATATAAGCAGTGGGTGTCCCGTGTCAGTCTAACCCGTACGGACATTCTTTTGAGTTGATCAAAGTAAGCTTTTTTTAAAGTTTTATATGAGTTTTATTAAATCAGCCTTTAGCAAATATTTCATTATTAACTTAGAGATCTGAAGTGTTCTGCTTTTTTCAACTTCAGAACAAACTGAATAATAAACTACAGATCAAACTCCACAGCATTGAATCTATAAAGTAATTTTTTAGAATATGAGATCTTTACTAGATGTTGTCATAATAATGTTACAATTAGTTTTCACTACTTTTTACATTGAAATAATGAACACACTATTTTAAGTATATGCAATAGCCTATATTCTTGCAGTTCTTTAAAGACTATGTCAAGTGTAAGTTAACTAAATCTTCTGCCTGAAAACTTGAGTACTTGAGTTGCATGAATATCTCAAATTAAACATCTTGGGGTGAAAAAAAATCTAGTTACATTTGATTACTGTTTTGCCCAATCTTTAAAAAAAAACCCTCCAAAAGTCTGGTATTTTAAATTTTCTCTATTTCATCTTTCCACAGACTATGCTAACTGCAATTTCAATGAGTGCTATAGCAACAAATGGCGTAGTTCCAGGTAATGAAGAATTTTATCTTACATGGCAAATTCTTAAATAATGGAAGTTTAAATCTGGGATAAGAAATTCTTATCATTCTCAAATATCAGAAGTAATGCTTTTGTATCAAATGCATTTTTTCTTTCAATTGATTTTATAAATAACTTTTTAATGTGAGATGCAGTCTTTAAGACTGGGTCTTCTGGGAATTACAATCTGCAGCACATCTTTGTCATCAGTCATTTGATCCTATTTTAATCAAAGATAAGATGTTATAAATTGAATTAATGGAGACTGGTCTTCACACAAAGCAAATTTCTTTACAAATAAGGGTACTACTTTTCTCTCTCCTGAATTTTCCTACATTCCAGCTAAACCCTGGAGTTAGTTGTCTTGTTTTCTGCAAGAATAGTAACTGGTCTCATGGCAAAAATATTTTTCTGCATAAACACTCTAGGTTCTGCCCATCTCAAATTTTCAGGATAGATTGATAAATTGATTCGGCTTCATAAAGTAAAAGATTGTTTTTTTAGTTGCAAAATCAATTAGCTCTTGAAGCTCTTACCCTTTTTAGTTTCTCTGCACAATAATTGATAGAACTCAGATATGGTATGAACTCTGAACTTAAAATGAAGTTGTTGGGCTATAATAATAGTAAAAGCTATAATTTGTGAAGGATGTCGAGTAATTGTATTATAATTGTATTTCATGGATTCAGTACCCTATATGAAATAAAAAATCAATAGACAATTTTGTTTAAAATACTCATGTTTTATAATAAAACTGAGTTATTCAAATCAGTGCGCAGATAACTAAAATGTTCTGCTCTATTCTCATATTTTTAAAGTTCATTTTAATGGTTTTGTTTAACATTTCTCACAGACTTTGAAGCCTGCAGTTCTTACATAAGACAGGTCTTAATTTTCATTTTTTTTGTTGTTGGTGCCAGTTTCTTAGTCCTGAATATATGGAGAAGGCAGGAAGCACAGATAAGAACCCAGAACTGAAGGAGACCTGAGCAGCGGAGTCCTTTATTTTGCTTTTATATGCAAGAGCATTCATTATATTTAGTAAAAGGATTGGTGATGCATCATAATACCTTTCTTTGTTCCTCATTCATTCAGATTGAAAACACTGAAGTCTGTGGAACAGACTGCCCAGGTGAATGGTGGAATCACCATCTTTGGAAGTGTTCACAAAACAAGGAGGTGTGGTGCTTAGGGACAGCGTGTAGTGGTGGACTCAGTAGTGTTGGATCAATGATAGGAATTAATGATCTTGGAAGTCTTTTCCAAATTTAGTGATTCTATGAAAAACAGCTTTAGACTCATCACATTGATATATGTTATTTAAAATTGCACACATCTTTCCTCTGTCTCTTTCTTCCCACAAGCAGGACAAAAATCATTAATTTAAGAGTAGATGGAGAGGGAACCAGAGAGAAGAGTTTGCCTTGAGGTAGTTGGTTGACATTCCAAAAGAAAGAGATGAGCTTGAAATTTAGAGCCTTATTAAAAGGCAAATAGTGCAATGGAAATAGGATGGTGGTGGTGTAGTTTATGACTTAAAGAAAGATGATGCATACATATAGGAAGTAAGAGTGAGAAGAATTGAAGAACTCAGGCTAAAAGTGAATTTTTTATATGTGGACTCTTCTTTCTTTGGTCTTCGCTTTCTATTCTACAGACAATGCATATGGGGATATTAATCTTCAAATGTGCATTCTAACTATCTAGATGGTATAGACATTGGTTACAGTCTTGTCATGAGTATGTCAGTGGAGGAACATGCAGTGGTTATCTTGATTATGTTGACTGAATGATTCAAATTTCTGCTCTCTACTGCCATCCCTTATCTGAAGTACTGGAAGTGTTTTGTTTGATTTCTTTGGGTTTTTTTTTTGTTTGCTTTTTTTGGGTTTGTTTTGTTTTGTTAAATTCACAGCTGGAGGCTCTTACTACATGATTTCAAGATCTTTAGGGCCAGAGTTTGGTGGAGCAGTGGGACTTTGTTTCTACTTGGGTACAACTTTTGCAGGAGCAATGTACATTCTTGGTACCATTGAAATTTTATTGGTAAGTACTAGTCTTTATTAAGACTAAATGTATTTGGGCTGTTTCAGGATATTGCTGATGAATTTTCTTAATGGTCTAAAATGCATTCTAGTTTGGTGATCATTAATGTCTTGATACTACATTTTAGGGTGTTGATATTTATTCTTACTTATGATTATTTGAGGAAGTTAAATTCTTATCAGTAATACAAAAATTAATTAAATGCTATTTGATGTATGTTTATTTTATATAATTTGTGAACCAAGCAGAAATATTCTCTTTCCAAATAATAGGTGGAAAGCATTAGCGGGGTTCTCACTGCTGCTTAATGAAAAGTTGTGGAAATCATGAAGGGCATATCTGTGATGAGGCAATAATAATCTATCACACTTCCTCATTTCCGAACTACTGGCTTTGAATTTTCATCTATTTGCAAAGATGCTGTGGAATTCTGCCTGTGTGGCAGTGGCCTGGCTACTATGTCTTTGTTCATTCAGGAGGTGCCAATAATTGGTCATCAAATCAGAAACTAAATATATGCACAGAAGATACTTAAAAATTCTTTCTTGTTACTTACTATGATCCATGTAATCAAATCCAGGGGTTTTTTTATATTAAAATTAGAGATAGTAGTCACAAATGCTTGCTTGTGTGATCTGATCTGGCTTGTCTGATCTATAGCAGTAACACAAGCACATGTTCTATTGTGAATTGAATTTGGTGCACTGTTCTCCCTATTAGAGGGTCATGCTGGGTTTGTGTTGCTAATAAAAATGTACAGGATCTAGCTACAGAATTTGAAGTAAAATGCTGTCCAGGGTATCTGTCAAAGACCTCAGAATAGACCCCTGACATAGCCACAAGGCGTGAGTATTGCTTTTTCTTTCATTGGGGCATGGATTATTTGGAGAAACAGAAATCAGTCATCTGCCTATGGTTTTCCCTGGCAAGACTTTGAACAGCAGGGCAACAAAATCCACAAGAAAATCTTCTGGAGTACCTCCATAGAGAGCCTGAAACTTCTGCAATGTCACAGTGTAGGGTTTTTTAACAATATATACTTTATCTGTAATAATTTTTTTTTAGTTTGCTTCCTTTTTCTTCCATGATGATGTGACAATTTTCATATCTTCTAGCATTCTAGTAAATAGTAATTTACTAAACTTAAATTTAATTTAAGAAAATTCTGGTAAATGATTGTCTATGTCTATTTTTGGATTTTGCTTATGAATGCATCATGTCAGTCTCCTTTTCAAAGTTTCTTCCTGCCTTTAGAAATTATATTATTGAAAAATAGTCATTTGAGCAGTTTTTTTGAAGGACGGGAGTTGCCTCAAGCCCTAATATTCAAGCCCTGGTAGCTGAACAGAGAGGGGTGTTTTTAGGGGTGCTAGAAGAAGGCATATAGATATTGTTGTGTAGTGTAGTACGTGAATGTCTTAGAACTAGATCAGTTTGTCTTCTCACACACATTTGTCAGTATAAATGCTATTAACAGTTTTCAACTTCTTTTCAGGTAAAGCACACCAAAATTTAAGAAAGAGAGATCTGTGAGAGAATCTTGTTTGAAATTGTAGTAGTTGGAAATGTCTGTCTGGTTTAGCACATGACTAAACGTCTTCACAATAATTGTAAATTGTGCTCTTGCAACTTTAGATTAAAATTTTATGAAGTATTATATAGGGTCTATAATACTGAAAAAAAATTTAGTTTATTATACTTTTGTTTGTTTCTTCATATTTTGTTTCAATCAATGGAAGTCCTGTTTATGGTGTGGGTTTTTTCTTTTATTTTTTTCGTGGTCTACTTCCTTCCACCACCAAATTCCTTAGCTGTTTTCCCCATTTGGCAGACACATGAATTAGAGGAGTGGAAGATCTTTAACAGGAGATAAGAAGCTGGAGCAAAAGTTGTATCCTATTCTTAATCCTTGTTTTTCTTTACCCTCACCCTTTTCCTTCCTTCATCTCTAGAGTTTCTCGATGCCCAAATTATATGGCTAAACTCATTTGTGAAAGCAAAACTGGTATAGAAGGTTAGATTTTATAGTTCAAGTAAATGATTTAATAAAATGTTCATTATTACATGTATGATAGTTCACCATATCTCTTGCAGACCTATATTTCTCCAAGTGCTGCTATATTTAAAGTGGCAGATGCTGGTGAAGAAACAGAGGCTATGCTGAACAACATGAGAGTCTATGGAACGTGTATTGTCATTCTGATGGCCATAGTAGTTTTTGTGGGAGTAAAGTATGTCAACAAGCTTGCACTGGTCTTCCTTGCATGTGTGATTCTTTCCATCATTGCCATATATGCTGGAGTTATTAAGACTGCTTTTGATCCACCTGACTTTCCGTAAGTGCAATATTGACTTGTGTGGGTTATTTAAAAGAAAAAAAGTGTGTGGAGGGAATAGCTACTGTAATCATTTCATGTTTTAAGCTAAATTTCAAAATACAAACAAATTGCTTTCAGTGGTAGCTTTCTGTAGTTTAAATACCAATGTGGTCATTTGATATTCTGAGAAATATTCACATATCTGAATATTTCTCTCATTTTTCATAAGATATGGTAACTCTAGAAAATGTTCTTTGGTGCTTAAAATTTGGCTGTTATTTCATCCATACCCAAGGAGCAAGAAGGTGTGTTTTGCTGATGGTAAATGTACTGCTTTATCTAAAGATTTTAACTAAAAACCTGTAGGATAAAGTAAAAAGGTCAAGAAACCATTGTCGCTATTAAGCATTGTTATAAAAAACCCATAAATTTAAACTTTCTGTGTTATGAAGAAATTTTAGAAACTTCCATTTCTCCCTACTTAAAAATGACACATTGAAGTGTTTAAATTCACTTGTGTTTGTGAAGGCAGTCCCATTAATAAAATAAAATGTTATTGTTATACATGACACATTGCTTTTCAAGGTCCTTGATGTGCTTAATTCTTAGCTCAATAGGAGTTACTTCTTCACTCCAGTTATTAGCTGCAATTTACTTTACCCAGTTATATGAGTTGCATTTTTATGCATATTTTTCTGTTGAAAGATGAAACAAAGTTAAATTGCTTAAGACATGATCAGAATAGGCTGATACCTTCAGTCTTGTGTGGCACTTCATAGTAAGAGTTATCTTTTGCTGTATGATTGTTACAAATTCAATATTACTTTGAAGTGTTGGTAATTACTGCTCTAATTGACCATTAGAGCAGTACTTGTGGATTGTTCTGTAGCATTGTTTTCCGTGTAATATGTAAAACTTTGACCTATATCTGAATAAAACTTATGTTTCTTACACTAACTTCCAGCGGGGCAATAGTAATATCTTTTTGTGACCTGTATAAGTAAAAGAGAGTTTATGTGGATATGTAGCATAGGTGAGACTCATTACCAAGTTCCTGGAGGCTTTATATGTGGCCGCTACTGTAATATTATTGTATTGGGGGAAAATATAAAGAGTTTATTTTCCACTAAATATAATGGTTTACATTTAGAGTCTGCCTCAAAATGAGAAACTTAAGTAGGGTCTTGTGTAATGGTAAGACTGATCTGATGATGGTCGTTAAAAAACCCAAACAAAACAACTTCCACTTAGCTGGTTAGTTAGGTTGATATCACTAATTTCCATTAAGTTTGTCCATTGTGTAGGTGGTAAAATAGTTTACCTCAAGATTTCCCAGTTGAATCAAACTGAAAGAAGTTTCCATTGCTTGTATTATTTGACCCTGCTGCTATTGAGTCATCAAATCAGTAGCAATTAAAAAGAAAACTTAGCAAGGCAAGTGACAAGATGATCTCTTTAAGCAACAGTTTTCTGTTAAATCTGCTCAAATTTTGTGAGATGCAATACCTTGAAGCTGTGCTGGTGTATCTGCCTAACCCTCATTTTATATTTGATGCTCCTTCTTTTGTCTTCAAAGATCTATATAATTCAATTTTTAAGCAAGCCTGGAATCTTAAACATCTTTTGTATAGTTTAACAAAGAAATATACCTAGATCCTTAATGTACTCTGCTGATAGGAATTTCCTTCTGACAGCTGTTCAGACTTTTCTCTTTCATTCCTGAAAAAAAAATTCCTTCCCAATACATGATTCTTTAATTTGTACTCCCATCACTGTTGTCATATTTGGCTGTTTAATCTTCCTAGCTTATTTCCTACTTTTTGGATTGTAATTGTTTTTGAGGATCATCTAAACTTTTCAGTTGCTTGAAAAGGAAGAGAATGGTTTACTTGTTTAAACACACTTTTATATTTTCTTCATCAGACTCATCTTTTAATTAAGTTTATAAAGTATTTCTTAATTTTACTTCTTTCTTGTAGGGCTGAATGCATCATAATTGCTGTTATGTAGTAGTCAAGCTGCTTAAATTGATTATGCTTTACCATAAAGAAGAAATATTTGATCCATATTTTAAAGACTATTGATGATAGTTTTAGATGTAGAAACTATATACTGTTTTAGTAGATGTAGTATAGGCCTTAAGGTAGATAGTGTAAATAACAGGTTTCTGAAGAAGTCTAATGGACAAAAAATGGCATCATTCACAGCCTTGTGTTGAAGGAACACTGACTTTATTTTTCTTTTTTATAGTATCTGTCTCCTTGGAAACCGTACATTGTCAAAACGCAGCTTTGATGTCTGTGCCAAGTTTACTGAAAGCAATAATGAAACAAAGACTACCCCTTTGTGGCTGCTGTTCTGTGATAGTTCTTTGCTTAATGCTACATGTGATGACTACTTTAGTCTCAATAATGTAACAGAAATTCAAGGAATTCCAGGAATAACGAGTGGAGTTCTAACTGGTAAGTTGGAAGGCACAGTGACTTAAAAGTTTTTAGACATTATTAATTTGGCCAATGGCTGGTCAGTAAGATAGCGGTCTAGTCTGTTACTGTTTCTTTACCCCTAGTCTGTGTGAAAGATTACTACCTTGAGCATGCTTCTTCCTATAAAAGAACCTGGTTTTAGAATCTTAGTATCAAGTGCTTTAATTTGGGGGTAATTGGAGTTTTATAGGTACTCTTTCAAAAGCCATTGCTCAATCAAAAAGGTGATAAAGTGCTCATCACAGCTTTTTTTTTAAATGTGTATGCCAAACACACATTTCAATAAGCCGTTCATTAATATATTTTCAAACTCTACTGAGAGGGAACTTGTTTCCACTTCACAGGTGGTGCAATGAGAGTGAAGTTCTGGATTGTCCAATGTGTAAAAGTTAGTGATTGAATTAGGGAAGAGCAGTCTACAATGTATAGATTTTATTCTCTTTACAGATCTGTATGGTTGTGGCAGCTTGGAATTCAGATTGCATCAAGTCATAGTATTCATCTTAAATGTGTAATAATTTGTATTGTACACACACAAATAATGTCTCTGGGAATTAAATGGATACTCTGATACCTCTGCTTTGCCTTTCCTTAAAATAAAGTTTGATTTATATAAATATGCTACATAGGCACATTAGACAGTCACTGCTACAACAGTACTCCAGTTGAAAATATCACATATAAAGTGTACAAATACATTAAAAGATACTTCTCTGAATCAAAATTTGTGGCTATTAAAAAATAATTTACTCAATAAAAAAATGAAATTATTTGCTTGTTGCAAGAAATGTAACTTAGAGTTTATTCTCTGAATTTTATGATTTATCATATGCACATCTACAATTTTTCATTAATAATTTTGTACTTCCTGCCTCAGCTCACAAGTTAGCTGTATGTCACAATTTTTTGCTACCCTGTAAGATTTAAATTGTTCTTTTGCTTTTTGGAGGTTTCCAGCTGAGTACTATTTTTTTCCTTTATTCCATTCACTGTTTAGTGTTTCATTCAACAAGCAATCCTGTATAAAAATATATTTTGCTAATTTATTCTCACATAATGTTAAGATCTCTAAAGACCAGGAGTCTGCTGAAAGCTCATTGTCAGCGACACGCTTTCCACTATTCACTGCTCTTTGCTTACCTGTAGTGGATTTCATCAATTCCATGATGTTTACTCATGGAATCTGATACATTTTTGTTTTGTTTTTTTCAAGTTCCTTGCAGCTGTTTTTCCTTCTACAACTTTGAATTAACTGAGAATTGCCAGCAGGCTCTCATCTTGGTACTAGCTCCTATTTTTGGGCTATTTGAGTGTACTGGATAGCACTGGTTACATCTGATGGTCATTTCTTATAGAAGTTTCCTGGTGGCTGTTCTTCTTTACAAAGCTGTACTTCCATTTTCTTTTACCTGTTGTTTTCTGTCTTTGAACTGTTTTTTTTTTAAATCCATATGAGGAGATTTCCTCTTATCCAATGTCTCGCGTAGATTCCTTGGGTGAGAAATATTTTAATAACATGGGCAATATAGACGGACTGATTCAAGTGGATTGCCTTCATTTATGTTTACCTCAAGGAATTTGAATACTTCTGACAATTTTCTTTTGCAAAAGCTGAGTTGAGGTTTCCCCAGTTTTTCAAAACTAAAGAAAACTGTGAATAACTATTAAGTTTTGTCAGAAACAAAAAATAACTTCCCTGTTTATTGCCTCTATCAACTGCTATTGTTGCTATTGACTGTTCCTGTAGATATGCCACTCATGAGTCCTTAGTTTCTGTGTCTCCCTGAAACACTTTTAAATTAAAGAAATGGCCTTCCATTTGTCCTTGGGTATCAATACTATTTCATGTCAACCTCAGGTATTTCAGTGTTCTTGGAGATTTCAGGCTGAGTACTGCTTTTCCTGCTTTTGAAAATATGTGCTCTGCTTCTGTTCACTGATTAACATTTCTCTGAACAAGAGCTATTCCATAACAATGCATTTCACTATCCTAGTTACACCTAATGCTAAAAGAAGGTGTCTTACTTGCTGAGTGTGAGCACACATTCTGATATCTAGCATAAGCTTGAGCTTTCGTGGCAGAGATTTCTCAAGGAGAATTTTCTTTCACTTGATGAATTTTCTGCCTTGTGTGACGACTTTGAAGCTGCAGGCTCTGGACATTAAAGTTTCTTGAGCTGTGACTGGGAATATTCAGATGCCATGATTGTCTCAGGAAGTGTGCTAAGTCCTCACACCATTTATTGGGCACTCATATAGAATAAGTATTCATCCCTTCTGTGAGTGTTGTCCTGACAATAATAAATCATTCTGAAAGTGGCTGACTAAATAGGCCTATAACACTAACAGAAATTATGCAGTTCGGCTACTAGCTTTATCAACATTGTTCTGATGGTGGTAGCATGTTGGTCTGATACACTGTACCTGTTCTTGTGTATGTACCCTAAATGTCAGCTGCTAGAGGAGCCTTAGCAATCAAGGAATGGTCCTAGAAGGACCAAATGTCTGGACTCTTCTGAAAAGTTATTCTTTTTTCTCACCCTAACTTTCAAGTCCACTTGGATTATCACGTTTGGGAAAATGAGCATAGGAAAGCTCTGTGTGACATCTTATGGAAAGGGAAAGTGATTTCTATTCAACAGAATATCTAAGCTGATTTTACCCATGTGCTGGCATGCACAGTTCCACAGTTTAGTTGTATGCATTGCAGTGCTCAGGTCATTGTCAGTCCTGTGTCATGCTGAATAAAGGACACAAACTGTTGAGTGCTTATTAAGAATTTAAGTGCTTTTGATTGGCAATTCAAACTGATGTTTTGATTTTCTTCTTATGTTTCACAGGGGGCAGATAGATGCCAATTTGGAGATCTAGTCTTATTTTACATCACTCATCTCTGCTAAAATTCCAGAAATTTAAAATTCTTTTGTTTCATTAACTTCTTACGGCTTCAGTCTGATCTCTAGATCAGTCTGTAACTCCTCTTCATTTGATTGTAGTAATACACATAGCATTCCTTAGCACATAATACTTATTTTTGATCTTTGCTCTGCTTTCTCTTCTGCTTCTCATGCATACTTCCATATATGGTTACTGATTGTAAGATTTTTTTTAATATGAGTATGAGTACCCTCTCTTTGGCCACTTGGTTCAAAGTCCATCTTCTATTGTGCTCAAGGTTACTTTTTGCTATTATAAAGGCTTAGAATACTGTACTGGAATTCCCTAGAGTTGTTCAGGATGTCTGAAAATTGGCTATTCGATCATCCTGGCAGTCCATGGGAATTATTTATTTCCTTGCTGCAAAATCCTTTGCCTTCTTGACAGGTCAGAAGAGTATCTACTTTGTTTTCTCACAAATAATAGGACAACTTGTCTCATTTTCAAATAAAAATCAGTGTGGTCTGTTCTCACAGTCTTATCAAAGTACACAACCAGTGTTTTCTGCAAATGTAAGCTCTCAAAATTTACTCTTTGACCTGTCACTCTTCAAACAAATGTGATTAGTTTGCTGGGGAATTTGAACCATATTCTGCTGGGGTTTCTTTGCTTACCAGTGATCTTCTAGAGTCTGGTTATGCTGCTTTTGTCACCATATGGAAATCTTTTGCCATTAACAGCTGAATCCTGAACTGTTATGCAGGATTCTTCTGTACAGGAGGTGTCAAAGAACTCAAATTACTGTTAAGTAGCATTTCTTTTTCATACTGCTCCTCAAAATACAAGAACAAGAAGGATTAGTATATACTAAGATTCCTTGAACCTGGAGATAAATTTCCTTATTTTTTCCCAATAGAACATCTGTGTGCCTGTGCAATGTAAGTGTACATTCTACAAATACATTAGAATTTAATTCTATAATTATATTTTGCTTTAGAGGAAGGGAAAATTTTGCAGTACACGTCTCACACTACACCATTTTTACTAGCATGGACTGGAGTTACATAATACCTGTTACAACTGGTATTAATCATAATGGGAAATGTTATGATTTTTGTGTAAGAAAAAGGCATCTGATTCCTAGGATTGTTGCATTCTCACTAATTGATATCCTGAAACAGAGAGGTGACACTGATTTTGTTTTTTCCCCCACCTTGTAGATAACCTCTGGAGTGCCTATTCAGAAAAAGGATCAATAGTTGAGAAAAAAGATCAGCCATCAATTGCTGGATCAGAAGAATCAAAAATGGGTGGACTTCCTTATGTTTTTACAGACATCATGACCTACTTCACAATGCTTGTAGGGATTTATTTCCCATCTGTGACAGGTAGACACAACTATTTTTCTTGCATGAGGATGTGTACTTGTATCTGGGGAAAAAAATTCATGTAAATTTTTTCATTTTCATCAATCTTATGGGTGACTCATGCTGTTGCAAGTTTCTGTGTCTGAGGTTATGTACCTTCTGATGCTAGGGAGACATTGGTCATGGCTAGTGACTTTTGGACTTTATAGGACTTAAACAAGAAATCTGTTTAAGGGCCATTTCTATAAAGAAAGCAAAACCCTCATGTGTTACTAAATGTTTATTCCAAGTAAGGTGCATTTATAACACTTTAATCTTCAAAGACTTGAGAGAACAGTTTAATATTAAAATGATTCTTCCAGTGTCCAAGCTGCCTGGATAACTGCCTGGGATTTGTTCACATGTCCAATATTTTGCCACATTACCTGTGTAGACTTTTTTTGTCAAGCCTAGCCTAGTTGTATTTCATTTTCCTCAGCTCATGCTTGAATGAAACAACAGACATGTTTTTCTTCAAAAGTCCCAACTGAAGTAATTGTAATGTCAAGTAACAGAATAGAACTCCAATAAGAAGTTGCAGCACTGTTTGGTAGTTTATTATGAAGTGGAATAATCTTTTTATTCACTGCTTGAACCCCACTGCTCCCATTTCTTTACTTCAGACTCTTACCAACATTTCATCATATCTGAACCCATGGTTACTGTTTTATTCCATGGAGTTTGACAATGTTTTTGCACTGGAACATCTTGATATTAGCTTCCATATTTTTGCTTCCAGTGGTCAGGTCAATTCTAGGAGAGATGGCAGAATTAGTTATTGTATAGGTTTCTTTCCCCCCGTCACTGTATGTGCTACAAAATAATTCCGTTCTCTTTTTAGATTTACAGGCATGCGTACATGTGATTTTTCTAACCATTCTTTTTCTTGCCTGCTCCTTTCTTTTTTGCTTCTAAGGTTTTATTTGTTAGTTTATTGATTTGCTTGTTTACATTTGCTCGTTATTATGATGGTCTGTTTAGTAGAAAGTTAGTGTGTTAGGTCATACTGGCTAAAATTGCCAAGTCCCTATGAATTTGTAACATCCATTCCAAGTAGCAAAATTTCTACTCCTTGTATTTCTTCACTTCAAGAATGATTCTGATGTAATACTTGAAAAATATTTTTTTAATCTGTCTTTTTACTGACCTTTGTAGGATTTGCTTACTCAAGTGGGTAATAACACAGATTTCTGAATAAAATGAAGTTATAAATTGAGGATTTGTGCAGGATTGTAATATGCTTCTGTAGCCTGCTCCATTGGTAATCTTCGAGTTAAATTTGGCTTAAAATTAGATGTTCTTATTTTATTAGTTATTATTAAGTGGTTTTATGACATAAATTTTGTCTTTTTTTAAGGTATTATGGCAGGTTCAAATAGATCTGGAGATCTAAAGGATGCTCAGAAATCTATTCCTACTGGAACAATTTTGGCTATTTCAACTACATCTTTTATTTGTATCCTTTATACTGTGACTTTTTTCTTAGTCTACATTCTGTAGATTCTGTAGGTATACCAGGTTTTTCACTGGAAAATCATTAGTTTCCTGAGTAGGAAATGAATGAAATCTAAACTGAAAAGAAATATTTTATATTTGTCTAAACTACCAGTATTATTTATAAATATTATGAAAATATGTCAAATTTTATGAACAAATATATATATTCTACTAGTGCTTCAAATTCCAATATGTAATTGATGGTTCTAGTCAAGTGATCTGACGGCTTTTAGCATTAGGCTTCTGTTGGCAGATTGCTGTCATACTCAGTATAACCAGATCTTAAACCAAAAACACCAGTAATAGTAGTTGTCGGTTCTTCAAAACCTACAGTACACAAGTCTTTGTTTATTTGTATGAAAAAATGCCTATTTTATTGCATGCTATATGAACTGGCTACTTCCACTACTTCACAAATCACTGTGACATACAGTTATAAACAACATAAACTAAAAGATCATGGCAGGGAAGAACTAAAAAAAAACAAATAAAAAAGCAACCAGCAAACACACACACAAGCTGCATTGTCATGGAGATTTTAATTTCATACCTTGATGAAAAAAGATGGGATTTCTTCTGTGTGATTTTTTAGAGAGTAATCTTCCTTCAGTCTCAGTAACAGATCTCTCCTGTATAGTGTTGTTTGGCGCCTGTATAGAAGGTGTAATATTAAGAGATAAGTAAGTAATATTCAGCTTCTAATATTACACAGAGTATATGTAATTATATGTTATATTAATAGGACTTATTAATAGGCTCTTGTGTGAAATATCTGTGTGGTATATATTTCTTTCACATAGTTTAAAACTGGAGGGAAAGTGTGTCTGTTAAACTGAGATGGCTGCAAAAACTGGTCAGGTTATTAGACTGAATGCCTTCAAGAAGCAGAAGCAGAATCTAAGATGAAGTTGAACCAGCCTAATGAAATGTTCTTGATAAAGAAAATCATAATTAGTATTTGCAGAGCTGATGGATGTGGATAAGGGGATATTACTTTGAGAGAAGTAATAGGTTTTTGAGGAACAAATTTTAAGATTTGACAGTTACATGACAAGGGGAGTTTGTAAGAAGACTGCAGTGCACCATCAGACCCATAATTTTCAATAGACTATTTTTTGTTTTAAAATTTGAGTAGTACATCAGGAGTCATATCTATTTTCAACCATGTAGTTGCCTGACAAATTTAAGGCATATTATGAAGGGAATAAATGTGATGGACACAAGTATGAAGAGAATCTCCATATTTTGATCAATTTCTCCATTAGGAGAAGTTGTTTCACAATTGTTTTCTTGCTGGTATCTGGTTCTCTTTCCTGCTGAGGCCCATGTTTGCTTATGATGATCGAACAGTGTCATTGGGGTATTGTTTAAAAGGTGGTGAAGCTGATGTTGAGACAACTTATTTCATAAGTCTAGAAGGATAACCATCAGTTAAAGCTGGATTCTAATCAAACTAATACAAGAAGCAGCAGGGAGTCCATGAAAGGCTTTTGACACTCTCTCACAGCATCCTCATAGGAAAAATCAAGAACTGTGGACAGTGAGGTGGATTGAGAAGTGTCTGACTGGCAAATCCCAGAGGGTCATGATCAGTGGCAGAGTCTAGTTGGACGCCTGTAACTAGTGGTGTCCCCTAGGGTGCTGTATTGGACCAGTGGTATGCCCTTGTGGTCTAGAAGACCAGTGTAATCCTACAGGAATAAATCATGCAGATTCCATTTTCTTCATGATGGAAAAGCCATTTCTTTATTCACGTAACTCCTTTTTATACAGTGTTACAGACCTCTTGTGTGACTCCAATTGGTTAGTAGTATTGCCAGCCAGGGATCTATGTACAAATCACAAACAGAACGGGACTGCTAAGGAACGCGTCTCAAGCTGTTGTATTTTCCAGCATCAGTCTCATTACACGGTTATGACAATGGGAAGATGCCAGCAGCTCACATCCCAGACAGCAGACAAAGAACTTAATGTTACAACTTACTTTAAAAGTATTTTAACCAATCACACAAAGCAAAAGCATACTGGCAGTAGTTCTATCCAGCCACTATAAGCACACGTACCTTTGGTTAAAACAATGCTTGCTTATTTCAAATACAGTATCTGCTTGAAAGCCTTAAAACACAATGCACAGAGCTCCATTACTAAGCTTAGAACTTCCTAATATCTTGCTAGATATACTTTTCTGCAGCTTAGAGACTTATTCTAGACAAGCACTAATAGACAGACCATTGTTCTATTTGTCCTTACTTTTCTACTTCTTATATAATTTTTCTGCTGACAAATCTTACAGCTACTGCTTAGCTTTAATTGTAGTTCTGCTGTCTCTGAGGCCTGTCTTTTGCAGCTTTCCCAAAACCCTCTGATTTGACGGATTCCCACAATTCGTCCTCTCGGTTCAACTAAAAAGAAACCTTCATAACCGTGTTGTTTATTAACTATTTTGTGTTTCGTGTCTTTACCATAATATATCTGCTTATTACTTACTTAAAGCTTTTTTTTTGCTCACATCAAGCATTGCTATATTACAACACAGCAATTTTAATGCTGTGAAAGTCTAGTCAGTTCAAAGGGCATAAGTCATGTGTGATAACAAGTCATTGTTCAAAAAAGTCTCTCCAGTTCCAAGGTCTTAATTTAAAACTTTCCTCCATGTCTGTACCTTCATCCACTATCTCTGTAAGATTTTGAGAACTCTCTGCAAATCCATTTCCTACCTCTTTCTCTTGTATTTTAAAAACTTCTTTGATAGTTTTGTCCATCATTTGTCACCCACACCAAAGTATGCAAGATATCACTACTAGTATCACCACTAAAACACCCAACACATATAGACCTATTTTACAAAGTTCCGTCAGCCAAGGTGCAAAGCTCCATTCTTTGTACAAATCATCTAACCATGACCCACCATCTTCTTTAATTTGAGCTGTTAAATCTATCAACTTTTTTATGCTTTTGTGGGTGGATTCAGAATGATCAGACAGGTTCATACAACACAATCCTTCAAATTCCTCCAACCATGTCCATGTACCAGTAAAAGAAAATCAATTGCTCCTCCGTTTTGAAGTGTAGCATGCCTAACACAGTTATCATCTGTCAGCATACCACTGATTGCAGTGGATGTGGCATTCATTTGTTTACTCAGCCAACATCCAACCCAATTTAATTGTTTCAATACCATTGCTGAAGCCAGTTGGGATAAAAACAAACCTGCTGAAACACTTTTTGCAGCATTCCAAGGCATGAAATCACTCTTACGATTCTCATCATAGTGATGAGTAGATCTTTTTCCCCTATGTTTCTTCTTAATGACTACTTTAGCAGTAGGTGCTATCACAGTGAGCATACCAATGCTACATGGGCCACCTTCAAGGCGTGATGGAATGCTCTGCCAAGCCCTATCTCCACAAATGAACCAATATCTTTTTGGTAATTGTCATGGATATTGGTCAGCCTTGAAAAGCACATCCCAACTGTTTGAATAATTACACCAAAAACTTGAATTTCTCTATGCAAAATAATGGGGAGTGACATTGTACTTTGGAGGATCACCTTCTCGCTGATCATTAGCTGTAAATGTAAGGCAGAAATCCATTGTTAAAGAACCAAGGATTTCTAATTCTTGAGGTTCAGATACTGTTTTGGGAAGTTCTTTGGTCCAAATGTTCCAATTCAATACAGGATTGCTCCCATTGTCAGTTTCGCTAGGCTTACTATTAAATTGCTTTTTGATCAAGGGCAAATCCTTTACTGGCACACTGACCAGACAGGTTGAGAAAGGCTTTTCTCGTTCTGAGTTAGGCAAACATATGGTATCTGAGTGTGCTGCCTTGGCTAAGGTCACCCAAACATTTGTTTGTGGTTGTTCTACAGGTAAATATGCACTACAAGAAACAATTAAAACCAACAAACACCAGCGTATCACTTGATTTCACTCTATCCTTTTTGTGAACTAATTTTTGACAAAAAATCCTTCCATACATATCAATTTTAAAACTTTGCTTTTGACCTTGAAATAAAATTTCACCTTTGAAAAGCCAAAAGAGGGAATCTACAACATAATAAAACAAAACCCACACTTTTGCCAAAAATTAGCTCTATGAAACCAACAATTGACACATTTATAAACAGCACAAAATCAGAGTTTGCAGGTTCCACCAATGTTCAGGGAACATCAGGCATGACCTGAAATGTCTCTGTTTGGCTCATGTCTGTGTACTTGCTTCTACGGTCTTGAACTCGTCAACACGTTCTGGGGTGCAGTACAGCTTGACGTTTTTCACTGGGACCCACTTAATTCCTGCACCTGTAGAGACAGAAGCATACCCTTTGCCTCAAGTAATTAATTGGAAAGGACCTTCAATTTGTCCTGTCTCAGGGTTTCTAATTAAAATGGGGGGATTTTCTTTCAGTTTCACCTGTGTGTTATTTGAAAAATGCCTAAAAATTGGTGGATTGGGTTCTGGAACAAAGCTGTTTAAAAAATTTAAAACATATAAAGTTTGTCCAACCTCATCTGTGGTGTGACCTCTACTGCCCCCTTCTCTTGATCAAGAATGCATTTTAATGTCTGTTGTGCCCTCTCAATAATTGCTTGACTTGTGGGAGAATGAGGAGTACCAAAGATTTGACAAACACCCCAATCCTTTAAAAACATGGCCTATTTTTGAGATATTTATGCAGTGCCGTTGTCGGTTTTTACTTCTTGGGTACACCCGATGAAGTAAAAGCTTGAAAAAAATGGTGACAGGTATTACCTGTTTCACCTGTGTGAAGAGAAGCAAAAACTGCACCAGGGAATGTGTCCACTGAAACATGAATAGTTTTAAATTTACCAAAGGAAGGGTATTTAGTGATATCCGTTTGCCATAACTGCAGGCTTTGCAAACTTTGTGGGTTGACCACTCCTATAGAAACAGAAGGCTGCTTAAACTGACAGTCAGGGCAAGTACTGATAATAGCTTTAGCTTGACTTTTGGAAATTTGAAACATTCCACAAGAGCATGTGCATTTTGGTGAAAAAAGGCATGACTGAGTTTTGCTTGGTCAAAAATGTTTGGCAAAATGTTTGAAATAACCACTGTCAGTTTGCCTGCTCTCGCATTTCCTTCCGCTAAAAATCAGGAAGTAAAGAATGAGCCCTGATGTGAGAAACAAAATATGGGTTAGTTCTATATTGCAGAGTTGTATAAAGACATGAAAGGCAATGATGTAAAGTGTCATTACTAATATCCTTTAAAACTGATCCTTCTATTCTTTTAACCACATTAGCAACATAAGCAGAATCTGTGATTCAATTAAACTGTTGTAGAAATAGCTGAAAAGCCCTAACCACAGTGACAAGTTCAAAAATCTGAGGAGATCTTTCTACTGTTTGAATATCTGATTCCCAAGTTTTATTTGTTTGGTTCAATCAAGTTACGACTGATTTGTGACTTTTGCCCAATCCATCAGTGAAGAAAGATTATTGCATTTAAAGGTTCTTCACTTAACATAGGTTTCTCTTTAAAACTCAATTTTACCTGCAATAATTTGTGCGCCAGGTAATGAACAGCACAAATACCTGGGAAGTTTAAAAATGCATACTGCAAATCATCAGAATTTTGCACTGCCCACTCAAGATAATATTTTTTCAGTGGTAAATAGATAGCTGCAAATTCTTGACCTGCTAGACTTAAAATCTTGTTCTCGTCTTAATTACAATTTGTGCTATCATCTCTAAAACTGTAAAAATAGTCTTTGGAAACCTATAGGGAAGAAAAACCCATTCTATTATCAACAAAGGATCTCTCAGTGAAGGGTCGCATTGAAAAATGAGACCAAAAAGTTGCATTTTTTTCTTTTAAAATTGAAAAAAAGAAAGGCTTTTGTGGAATACACCAATGAGGTTGTTGTCTTTGGAGAGCTTCCATGACCTTGTCAAGGGCTGCACGAACTTCAGGTGTTAGAGTTCTAGGAGAGTTGATGTTGCAGCTTCCTCTCAATAAATTAAAAATTGGACCCAGTTCATCATTGGTAATTCCCAAAACTGGCCTGACCCAATTGATTTGTCCTCAAAGCAGTTGTAAATATTGTAGGTTGGTGACATCAGAGCTGTATCTTCTGTGGTGTAATTGTTTTTTCAGTCATCTTCCATCCCAGATACTTCCAGAGTGGAACTTCTTGGATTTTGGTTATAGGAATTTCAAGTCCAGCATTTTGGATTTCAGCAACAACACTAGCACATGTTCGCTCCATCTCCATCTGTGTTGGAGCTGCGATGAGAAAATCATCCATGTAATGTAGAATCATGGATCTTGGATGCTTCTGTTGAACTGGAAGCAAAGCTTGTGCAACAAAATATTGGCAAATTATAGACGAATTCTTCATTCCTTGAGGCAATGATTTCCAGTGGTATCTCTGCATGGCTTCTCTTCAACTGATGACTGGAACTGAAAAGGCAGTCTTGGAACATCATCAAGATGAAGTGAGATGTGGAAAAAAAGTCCTTTAAATCAATGACAGTGAGAGGCCAGTGTTTTTGGATCACTGATAAAGAAGGAAGTCCAGGTTGAAGAGGTCTCATGTCTTCAGTCACTTCATTGATCTTCAGGTGATGAAGCAACCTCCAGGAGTCCGATGTCTTCTTGTGGATGATGAATACTGGTCAATTCCAGGGACTGGTCATGGGTGTGATGGGACCTTGCTGTAATTGTTCCTTTACCAATCTTTTAAGAATATTTAATTTTTTCTCTGTTAAAGGCCATTGATCAATCCATTTAGGATGATCAGTTTTCCAGTTCAGCTTTAAAGTGAGAGGTTGCGACAAGGTTTCCATCACAGGCCCACTTCCAGTTTTGCTCCCCGTTGGGACAGGACATCTATCCTCCAGACAGTGAGAGGCTTCTGAACAACAAAAGGACGTACTGTCACTGTAATTCCTTCAGAACCTGTAATGTTATCCATGGATGCACTTTGCAAACTCACAGTAGCACCTCCAATCCCTGTGAAGGAACCTGCAGGAGCTACCAAATCCCAATCACTGGGCCAAAACATGTGAGAAATTACAGTGGCATCTGCACTAGTATCTGGTGTGCCTGTAATATAAATTGTTTTGGTGAGTCAGGCTGCAAGTTAATTTTGGTTGGTTACGGTCTAAACATTGCACCCAAAAGACTTCAGGACCTGAGATATTCATTACAATTTACTGACACAACAGCTAGAAGGACTGAAAGTCCAAAAATTTTGTTGTTGGCTTTGCCAAGAATCAAAAATCTTATCTTTGTTGAAAAAAACCTGATAATTCCAGTAGAAATGCTTTCGTCACAAAAATTATTTAAAAGATGTATCAATTTTCAGGAGGCCAATTCAAACCTTGTACGTGAGGGTATTGGGCTGGGACCATTTGAGGAGTGGTTGACTGAGGGACCAATTATTGAGGTACCGATACCATTTGACTGGGTAATTGACTGTAAGGAGGTACCACTACTTGTGCCGAGGCGCGGTGGTAATCTGCGCTCTTTTGGGTTTAATGACAAAGGTTTGCCACCATTGTCAAATTGAGAGTGACAGTACTTAACAAGATGCTTCCCTTTCTGACATTGATGGTAAATAGAAAGTTGTTTAGGTTGGATTGTTTTTGTAGGACAATCCTTTTTCATGTGTCCTAGTTTGCCACAAGCAAAGCAACAAGCCTTTTTATCAGAGTCCAGCTGTACAGTACCAACAGATTTTTAAAAAATTTTTGTTTCTGCTTTTAAGGCCTTTTCAAACTTTTCCATTTGTTGTCCCAAATTTTCTCCCAAAGATTTTGCCAAACTATCTCCCAATGTTTTTCCAAACTTTTCTTGAACTTCGGCAATCTACTTTCCAAAATCATTAACTTGCACATTAGCAAGATGCTGTGCAGAGGTGAGCTTATTGCAAGCTGTTAGCATCTGTGTTACAGTTGGAGGCTGATCAGGTAAAGTTAAAATAATTTTTCTACATTCTTCACGAGCGTTGACAAAAGCAAGGTTTTCAATAATACAGGAATGAGCTTTTTCATCTGGACATTGTTTTTCGACAGGTTGGGTTAATCTATCTAGGAAAGAACCAAAGGATTCTAATTCACCTTGTCTGATAGTAGTTTAAGCATTTACATAGGTACCAGCTGGCTCAACTGAAAACAAAGCTTTTCAAGCAGCATCTTTAATATCTGTGAGTACAGGCTGAGGAAATTCCACCACCTGATTTTCTGGTCTATGGAAAGGTGGATCACCTGCCATTTAGGTAATATCTATATTCTCATAAGGCGAATTTTCTTATTTTTCAATCAATTTATTAAGAAGTCTTTTCCATTGTAATTCTCATAAAAGATATTGTGAATTGGTTAAGATCAGGGAAGCCACATTTCAACAATTAGCAGGGACTAAGTCATAAGATTTAAATATGCTTTTCAACACATTATTAAAATGAAGAGAAGAAAACCCACTTTCTTTCAAAGCTTGATGGAGTTCTTTTATATCATGAGAGTTTAATATTGTGGATTTACATCATTACGATCACATTTTACAGGTAAGGCAAGGAGTTGTTTATTTGAATCCAAATATTTTTCTAAATTTTGATTAATATTAGACCAATTAGGTAGTTGAAATGTAAGGTTTACCTCTGATTTAGACTGTATTTTGTTTTTCCCTCTCATCACTCCTGTGTCTGATACAAAAGAACAGGTAGTGTTGTCACAGCAATCAGCTGTCCCAGGAACCCTGCCAAGAAGCTCCAAGCTCTTGGCAGTATTGTTGCCACAGCAACAAGCTTTCCTGGGAGCCCTGCCAGGAAGAGTGGAGGACGAGAGGTCCACATTCCTAACAATGCCCCCCCTGCTGGAGGTAGCAGCTGAGGAATGTGTTGTATTGGTTACAGGAAGAAAGTCAGAGCCTACTAAATCACATCTCAATTCACTAAATTTGGTCTTTTTAGATTCACACAAATCGGGCTGCTCTCAAGCTGCAGATCCCAAATTTGTATTTGTGACACTTTCCAATGAACTGTTACAGGTTCCACACCATGCCCCTGACAACAAGGATGCAGCTGGAAAACTGTCCGCTCCCAGCTGATATCTCAGCATGCTTTTCCCCACCCCCAGCAGTGACTGAGACGGGCTTCAAGGCTTCTAAATGATCTGTGTCTCCACAGAAACTTTCCTGAGCTCTCATTCATCTTTCTGGCCAGAGCCATCCCAGCCCTGCTCAACCCCTGACTGCTGCCTGCCACCTCTGTCCTGCCCCCTGCCCACTCCTCTGCAGGCAGAGCCAAATACACCAGCTATAACCAGAGGCTAGGGTACTAAAAGCAGTGAAAACACTGGAAGAGGCTTGGGGGAGGAATTAATATGAAAAGAGCTCTTGGAACTGCAAAGCAATCTTCCCACCTGAGCCAAATCCGAGGGAGTGACTTCCTGGGAAGGGAAAACTGTGGCAGGGGTGTCCCGCACAGCCCCTCAACCTGGCAGAGTGGATCCAGAGCTCCCCTCAGCAGTCCCCGCCTGCACAAATTCAGAACAAGATCCATCCACAACTTGTTCAGAAGAGGAGCGGGGCACAGAAACAGCAGCCCCTGTTTTGCAAAGCTTCCCCAAACTCGTCTCCTGGATCTGTTCGACTCCCAACCTCCCCAGAGCATGACTGCCAACTCCCCAAATTCTTGGAACACAACAAAAATCCCAAATGCTTTCCCGGGAATTCCGGGGGTGGATGATTTCCCCGGGAATAAGAGGATGCCTGGTCACAGCATCAGTGATGCAGG
Organism: Zonotrichia leucophrys gambelii; assembly: GCF_028769735.1. Lineage (NCBI taxonomy): Eukaryota > Metazoa > Chordata > Aves > Passeriformes > Passerellidae > Zonotrichia > Zonotrichia leucophrys. Next base: position 58,299,538 of record NC_088171.1, read on the forward strand.
AAATCCTGGAAGAAACAGAGGACACAAATGGAGCTGGAAGCTGATTTGATTCCCCCTTCCTGGGGATCAGGTTGCTGTCCACACTGCCTGAGGAAATCCTGTACACATCAGGAGAAGGGAAGGAACCCTGAACAAAATCTGAGATCCCCACAGAGGAGAATGAAGAGCCAGCACCACTTGGAATTAAAGTCTCAGAACCAAGTGTTCTGTTTTGGTGTTTGAGAAAGTTTCTATTACAATCATACTATTTACAGCTCTCCATTTAAATTCTGGAGACAGGCATTAGTTTGACCAAAGTCTCTTCCTTTTTGAAAGAGACTAGATTGTAAATATTCCAGTTTATCTGATCCCAGAAATCAAAGGTAAAAGCAGACTTCAAGTCTATATTTTAAATATTTGCTTTTACCCAGATTAATAAGTCTTTTAGTTTATGTTTTAAGATGTCTGAATATCCTTTATCCTGTAAAATTGTCTCAAGCTGGTAAAAGATATTCAATTCTGTTTTAGATAGATTGTTTCTCATCTCATTGCCCAGAAGCCCCTGAAGTTGCTATTTATTACTTACAAGGATATCAGCTAGAGATGACAAAGGGGATGATCCATTCCTTCTATTAACAGCCTGGGCCTCCAGCGACAGCACTGTCCACGGTCTTCTTTTTTATTCTTCTAATCTAACAATCCTCTTCACAAAAGAGCCATTTGTCACCATTTGTCGCCGGTCAGGGGTCTCTGTACACATCATGAACAGGATGGGACTGCTAAGAACGCGTCTCAAGCTGTTGTATTTTCCAGCATCAGTCTCATTACATGGTTATGACAATGGGAAGATGCCAGCAGCTCACATCCCAGACAGCAGACAAAGAACTTAATGTTACAACTTACTTTAAAAGTATTTTAACCAATCATACAAAGCAAAAGCATACTGGCAGTAGTTCTATCCAGCCACTATAAGCACACGTACCTTTGGTTAAAACAATGCTTGCTTATTTCAAATACAGTATCTGCTTGAAAGCCTTAAAACACAATGCACAGAGCTCCATTACTAAGCTTAGAACTTCCTAATATCTTGCTAGATATACTTTTCTGCAGCTTAGAGACTTATTCTAGACAAGCACTAATAGACAGACCATTGTTCTATTTGTCCTTACTTTTCTACTTCTTATATAATTTTTCTGCTGACAAATCTTACAGCTACTGCTTAGCTCTAATTGCAGTTCTGCTGTCTCTGAGGCCTGTCTTTTGCAGCTTTCCCAAAACCCTCTGATTTTACGGATTCCTACAAGTAGCTTTCGTACCAATTACTTTATTGGTTAATAACAAGTTGTTATCCTGTACTGATTGGTCACTGAAACCCCTGGTGTGTACGTGCAGGAAATGTTGCTTGTGAGAGATAGTTTTCATTTTTCTATCTAACGGTGTAAAAACAGTTTACACAGGTGCTAGTTGTTTTTCACCCAGGAATAGATTGTTATGTTAACAAACTGCTCACACCATAATGGCTTTCACATAGGAATTTGTAAAGTGCTACCTTGACAAGGCCAGCCACTGATTCCAGGAGACCAGGCCTGATCTTATGAGGCCTTTCTTTTATGATTTTTCTACGTTACTGCAACATAATCCTTGTTTGCATTAGGAGGAAGAGCGTTGCCAGTGGGTCAAGGGAGATCGTTTTTCCCCTCCACTCAGCCCTGGTGAGACTGCATTTGGACTGCTGTGTCCACTTCTGGGCTCCTCAGTACATGAGTGACATGGAGCCTCTGGAGGTCCAGTGGAGGGCTATGAAGATGTTAAAGGGATTGGAGCATCCCTCTTATGAGGAAAGGCTGAGGGAATTTGGCCTGTTCAGCCTAAAGAAGAGACAACTGAGAGGGGACCTCATCAATGTATTTAAGTAACTAAAGGAGGGGTGCTAAGAAGATGGACCTGGGCTCTTATCAGTGTTGCCAACTAACAGGAAAAAACAATGGGCAGAAACTGATGCACAGGAAGTTCCACATGAATATGAGGAGGAACGTCTTTACTGTGCAAGTGATTGTGCACTGGAACAGATTGCCCAGAGAGGTTTTGGAGTCTCTGCCACTGGAGATATTCAGGAAGTGTCTGGACACAATCCTGTGCATTGTACTCTGCTTGAGCAAGGAGGTTGGATTAGATGACCTACTGTGGTTCCTTCCAATATTACTTGTTCTGTGATTCTGTGACTTTTACTTTAAAATTTTTGATATTGCGGATCAGTGAAAACATCTGTTAGTTTTTTCTTCATCATAAATATAAAAGCCAAATCAAACTGCCTAGGAAATAGTAAATTAATTCTGAAATAAGAAATTAAAGCAGAGCTAAACTCATATTTTTGAAATTTACCAGGCAAGAGGGGGGTGTGGGAATTTTGTAAGCTCTTAGCTATCCTTAGAGCAGGTTGCATTGTAGCAAGAATCTTGAGTCCATGAGCTTTCATTTACATTGCTGCCAGTTCTCACTTGGCTGAAATTCAGCTGAAAGTGTGTGGATTTTCGGTCTGGTCTAAAAACTGGGTTCTGAGGCTTTTTTCATTATGATGGTCATATCTGCAATGAGAAAAAGTAGGTTGTACATTTTTTTCTGTTTTTTGCATCTCTTGAAGTTATTCCTATCCTGTGTTTAGTTGAAAAATAGGCATTAGAATTTGAACTAAGAAATATATACAGTTATAGAAATCTTATTATAGAAGTGCAATATGGGTTTTATCCTAAAATTTTGAGGAGTGTGATTTACCTTTTTTTTCTTCATCTGCTGAAAATAGTACATAGTCATGCATCCCAACTTGGGCATAAGCAAGAATTTAAACATCAGTGTATTATAGTCACTTCATTGCTGTGTCTCTTGACCCTATTTTTAAAAGCAGGTCTGAAAAGACAAAAAACATTTTATTTTCCTTAATTTTTCTCTTGTCTTATTTCTGTAGTCTTTTTCTTTTATTAAGAAAAAACGGAACACATTAGGAAAAAATAATGGTCGTATCACAGTAGAGATAGCCTTAAAATTAATTTTGGCTGCTTACTAACAATAGTAAGATGAGTAAGAAAATAGTAAGAAAAACCTTACTTGCTTTTAAAACAAAACTGCCAGTTCAAAGGAGGCGGTAGGGTGGAATAACTTTTTTGTAGTTTATTCAAGTAATGCCTAAATTAACATAAAGTTGGGTATCTAAAAAAAAAAGTGGAGGTAGTATTGGATGGGACACTCAGGACTGTAATGAAAGCACCTCTTCCTGACTTCTACCCATTTGTTTGCTCTAGTAAATTAAAAATTGCGTCAGGTTGCACAACAGCCAGAAGATGTTGAAAACTCAAAATGGTTGTGTCTGGTAATTTCTCTACTTATTGTATGTCAGTGTCACACTTTTAAAAGGAAAGGCTAATACTTTTTGTGAATCTCCTGCTTATGCCCCAGGGTATACTTGTAAATATAGTGGAACAGATTTCTGCAAACTAGTTCCTAGCTCTTGCAAGGATCTGTAAGATACAAATGTACATACTCTGCTATTGTTTTATTCAGAAATGATATCTGATAATTGCTGCATATCTGCTTAGAGGCAGCACTTAATGTGAAGTGATTGTAATGTCTTCTTTAAAACAGCACAATAAAGAGAGATTGCTTGGTTGGGAAATCCTATAGCGCATACTGTAACACAGTGTTTATTGTCAAAAAGTGCTGTTGTCCAGAAAGAATGAAATGTGGGTGTTGAAACTATAGCAAAAGTTGTTTTAATGCTTACTGATTCTTTTTTTGTTTTGTTTTAATTATTTTTGTTTCCCTTTTCTTTCCTAAGGTTTGGAGAAGCAGTTAATGGAAATCTGGTGGTTGGTACACTAGCCTGGCCTTCTCCATGGGTTATTGTGATTGGTTCATTCTTTTCAACATGTGGTGCTGGTCTCCAGAGTCTCACTGGTGCACCCCGGCTATTGCAGGCCATTGCAAGAGATGGCATTGTACCGTTTATTCAAGTGAGACTTTTTTATTCATGTTGTTACAGTATTTTGGAAAAAAAAAAAAATTTGACACGTTATTTCAGCTGTTCCTGTAGAGTATGAAGAAAAGATTTGGAGCTCAGTTCTATTTCTGTACAATAACTGATCAGACTATTGTAGGACAAATTTGAGCTTCATTTTTGTGCATTGCAATTTAATTATATTTGATTTTACACATAAAAGTTGTTGGTTCCAAACTGAGAATCTAGTATTCTATAAATGGAAATAAATTAATTAAGAAGCAATTCATAACTGAACTTCTAGACTCTAGGCTGTGTTTACTGCTTGTATTTGTCAACAGAGTTATTTAATCTCACTATGGAACTGCATAAAACTTCTCATATTACAGAGATGAAATTCTAATTTTTATTCATTTTTATAAGGTAAATTAAGTCAGTAAATAGAACAATAGAATTCTATCCCATTACTCCAAATATGAAGATTTGTTCCAAGTGCATGTTTTAAGAAGAAATAAATCAGATTTTTCTCAAATAAGGGAGCTGGCAAACAGAAGATGATAAGAGAATTCTTGCTGGGCTGCCTCTGCAAAACCTAAACTACACTTGAATTTAAAAAAAGTAAATAAAACTCCAAAAGATTATACTGTCTGGAGAGCAAAGCTGTGATCTGTATGGTGAAGTTTGGAGTTTGAAAGCTTACCTCAAGACTTGCAAGACTATCTGTAACAGGAAATAAATACACTAAGTATGCTAGGGTGGAGGGACTGAGTAGGGGTGGAGTTTGACTTGTCAATGGAAAGGGGCTGTAATGGAGTAAGTTGTAAGTTCTGGGTAGTGTAGAGAAAAAGAAACAAGAAAGATTTACTTTTGCCTGAAGCGAAAATTTGGTAGAGAGAAGGTGACATTATGATTCCACATCCTGAGAGTTAGACTTGAAAGGAATGGAGAATCAAAAGGAAAGATTTGTGGTTCGGGAAGTGAAAGAAGGAGAATTGAAGAGAAGCAGGCTATTTAGAGAAGAATTTGACACTTAAGGATGCACTTGTTGTTTTGGAGAGATATGGTTACTGCATGGATAATCAAGGAAACGCAAGGACATTATTATAGAAGCAAGACTGACATATTTAAGAAAAAACTCCAAAGACGTGAAACATGAGTAGAAAAGAAAAGGATTTTAATATAATAGTAGGAAAATATATGGAGGACAGGAAGCTAAAAGAAGAGGACAACATGGAGAATGAATGAGATCTTAATTTCTGTATTTGAATGGAGGAATATGGAGGAGAATAAATACCACTGGAATCTCAGGCATTTTGCCATCTGTCATCAGAATGGCTGTAGAGAATTCTCCACAAAGGAAATTACCACATGCAAAATGTTTTTTGGTAGGGCACTGTGCAGGATCGTAGTCTTGTCTAGTTTCTCTTTAAGGGTCAATATTATGTTGGTAAGTACTGAACTGACACCTAATTTCTATGTTAACAAAAAGTACTGCCTAAACTGTATTAGCTTTTTACTAGGTATAAATCTCTTATGCATATGACTTTTAATTTTCTCAAGAATATTTCAATGAGAGCTTTCATAGGACTTCAATATTATGTAGTCATTGCTTACTTTAGTAAGCATATTTCATATTGGATATGTGTGTTTCATGATTTTAATTTTGGCTTTTCACAGGATAGATTGAATCATTTTCCTTTGTAACTAATAACTACTTTTAGTTCAAGTTAGACTAAATAAGTTAGTTCATTATTTGAACCATAGTTTATTACTGTCTAATGAACAGCTTTCCCTAATCTTACTATGAACTTGAATTGCACTAGATATTTGGTCATGGAAAAGCAAATGGAGAACCAACTTGGGCTCTGCTTCTCACTGTTGGTATTTGTGAAATAGGAATTTTGATAGCCTCATTGGACAGTGTAGCACCGATTCTTTCAATGTAAGTACGAGTGTGATGTTTTATGTTCTTAAGTTAAATAATGTTTTCTTTTAAAATTAACTAGGTAATTATTTTTCTTTTTTAAAAAATACATGTTAGACTTTGTTTTCTATCAAATTATATTCCTATTTGATCCCGGAGATAATATGAAACAACAAACTGTTTTGACTGAACTAATTTCTAAGCACAAAGACGTTTTTCCATGACAGAGGTCTGGAATGATAATGTTCAACTCTCAAAAAACTTGGATTTTAAAATAATAATTACTGCTATTTTAGGTCAAGTGCATCTAACAGACAGACAAAATTCAGTGCTTTAGAATATGAATAGAATTTTTTTTATTGATTTTGTCCAGAACATGATACCATCTGAGCTAGTATAGAAAAAGAAAAAGTTAACTCTGTCCCAGCCAAAAATGATACACCATGATTGTCAATTAGTTGCGACGTCTGTCTCCAAAACACGTCTTTGAGGCTCTATATTATGATAATACGATATTTTGAGGCCTAATATTCTGTAAGCAATCTTAATGTGTGTCTTGTGTTCTCCTGGCCACTGTGAACATAGTATACAGAAAACTGTATACTAGTATATAGGACACTAGACACCTTCCTTCCCTTTTTTGGATTGTGTTTATATTTTAATGCACATCTGTCTAGTACATTTCTTATTAGAAAATGCTCTTCCTTTCTTACAGGTTTTTCCTTATGTGCTATATGTTTGTAAATCTGGCTTGTGCAGTTCAGACACTTTTGCGAACTCCCAACTGGAGACCTCGTTTCAAGTATTACCACTGGTAGGGAATATTTTTTCATTCAGAAGAGTTAAAACTAACTATACAGCCCTAAATTTTTAATTTTATTGCAATAATAAAGCAAAATCTCCTTTCTGACTTAAATGAGATGATTCATGCACTCAATAACAGCATAATTTGTTTTCATGTGTTTAGAATAGTGCCATAGTAATAACAGTGATCATGAAAATGTGTGGCTAATATAGATAGTTTGGAAAAGGGTTACAGGATGACATTTTATTCTGCTTAGAAGCCAAGACATCTTCTGTGGGAAAATGAGTATGAAAAACCATGAAATCTGCCTTGTATATACACTTAAGGAGAACTGGTAAAAATGTTCAGGAAGGTTAGGACGATTTTTATTTTGGTTATGCAAAAAATACACAAACCTAAACCTTCTACAGAAAAAGTCTCATTCAATATATATCAGTTGGTTCATTGATGATGTGATGACTGGTTTTAAAATATGCTTTGGACATTGCATTTGATAACTGAAGTAAACCCTTTTAAAAATGAGTAATAATACAGAAGATGAAAGTGTGGGTTTTTTTGGTTTAATCTTTTTTTAATGGGTTAAGAATTTAAACATCTCAAACTAAGATTGGGAAGATTCTTGATTTTTTTCTAACTGTATGTTAAAAGTACATAGCTTAATTAAAAAGAATTCTATTGAGAAATTTTACTGCTGAAATAACCTTAAATACTAGAGCATTTAGTAGATAAGCTGGCGTGATTCTAGGATGTAAGAGTTACTTATGGCTTTTCCTTTTAAAGAGTTGAGTGAAAACAAAATGTTGCAGTTTTAGCTTTGATAAAACTTGTTGAATCTGCTCTGTAGTTACATACTAGTTTGACACCTAACCCTCCAAATACATACATTTGGCAACAATTCATTTTTGTATTTCTCTCAGAGACATCAGTGAGGCAGCTGACTCACTGTGTGACTACCTCTAGCCAAAGCAGATGATGGAATGTTAGCAGGAATTGGGCTGGCATTTTCTTTTCTGATTGAAAGTAGAGTTTTAGATTAATTCAGGCATGAAAGAGCAGCTGTTGTTTTTTTATACAAACTACATGACTGACGTCCTCAGGACTTGTAGAAAGCATTCCCTTAGTTTAAATTTTAACTCAGTGCACTAAAGTACCAAACTAAAGGTACCAACCAAAGTTAACTATATCAACACACCTGTCAATATAGTCAAAGTTAGCTGTAATTTGGAAATTGGGTGAAAACTAATTTGGGAGGTTGTATATGACTAAAAATATACACAAAACTGTCAATTTTGAGATGATTTACATCTAAATTTGATAAATGTGGGCAAATCAGGCATATAGACTTAAGTTTGGAAATTATTTTGTAATTTTTTCAACTTACATTCATTCTTCTTCGTAACCTTTAGAAGATTGTTTTCTGTATTCTATTGACTTATGTTAATGGCCAAGAGACAGACCACAATGGAAGTGAAGAATAGAATTGATGAGTCAAATAGAATTTAAACTAATCAACTATTTTTGCTGGAAGTAACAAAGTTGTTTTTTACTGTTTGAATTTTTTAGCTTAAACTCAAATCAACAGTAGTATGTGATAATGTGTTTTGAAACTGAGTTTACTTGGAGGTACTAAAGTTTCAATACTGTGTATACTATAAATGTAGTAAATCTATTGTTATATCTAATTTAGATGCATTATTTATGTCACACAAAGGTTCTGAATGCAATTTTTTCATATAAGCTAAAATTGGGACAATGCATTTTTTATTTTATAATAGCTAAAAAATAGCCTTTGAAGGTGAAAGGCCTTTCTGGAAGTTACCTTAAATAAGAAATTAACTTTGTAGAACATTTGCATGCCTATTAAAAAAATGGAAAAAAATGGTTTCTTTTAGGACTCTTTCATTCGTGGGGATGAGTTTATGTCTTGCCTTGATGTTCATTTGCTCTTGGTACTATGCTTTGATTGCCATGCTAATCGCAGGATGTATATACAAATACATAGAATATAGAGGGTAAGACCATATATCTTATTTATTCTATATTTAATATCTTTACCATTCAGCAAAAAGCTCTTTTGTAAAAAACAGATACAACTGAAGTAATAAAGTTCAGAGTATTCTTTGAAACAAGGTAAGATACGATCTCTGTTAAGGGTTGTAAGTTTTCCAATTTGAATTTCTCTGGAAGATCTGTTACATACTTTTCATCAGCGAGAACTCACAGAATGAGAGCAAATAAGTCTGGGAAACTCTCGCTGGAGAAGAGATGATGGTGTAATTTTGGTACTTCAGGAATATTACCTTTCAATATCAAGAAGCTATTACAAGACTGTAGATTATTATTACCTTGTGCAGAAGCTCAAACTCACATTTTTGTGTGTGTGGACTTGATTACTTTCTAGAATTAATATTTAAATTGCAACATACTTTGCACTGTATGCATTTGTCAAGAGACAGTCATTCCTGTAGGACATGCTGAGCAACTATGAGTCTTAAAGGGCATGCTGTGTTCATAAAAATACCCAAAAAAACCAAACAGCAAAGACCCCAACTAAATAACATATAAACACTACAGGTAATTATGATCAGTAAAGGAGCATGCTGTCCCTTTCTAAGGATAGATACCCTATGCTGAAAGAAAATAGTAATATCTTGGAGCAGGAAATTGAAGCTAGGCCACTGATGGGTGATTAAGCACAGCTCTTAAATGGATCAGCTGGTATAAACGGTTCCACCCTGTGGATCCTCCATCTTCTAATATCTCCATTTCCAGATTAGATGCTTTCCTGGATTATAACACCTCTATTTACTGGTCTAATGATAAGGAAATTAATTTCCAGATTTTAGTGAGGAAGTCAGATCAGATGGTAACAGTTCCGCACATGTATGTATATATTTTATATATATATATGTTCATACATAAAATTATGCATAATTCCAAATTTATAAAAAATTTCTTCAAATGCTGGCACATGCCAGGACATTTACCTTGCTGAAGGAGATGCTTTACTAGAGGTAGCTTAGCTCAGAGAAAATTAATGAGTGAAAATCAGAGGGAGGGAGGGTGGGCAAGTGATAGGGACCCCTTGCCATTATAGAATCCATTGTCCTGACCAATTTCAATCATCAATACCTTATATTGGAATTAAAAGGACTGGAAAAGGTAGGGAGACTGAAAATGGTCAGGAGAATGGTTGGAGCTTTAGGCTTTCTGGGAGAGAAACTGGGAAGGAAAGAAAGTGGAGAAGACTATAGTGGTGGTGTTGAGGGCAAGATACGTTATACTAATCCATGTGAAGTCAAGTTTCACTTACTAATTTTGCTGCTTTAGACTAATTCCTTTTAGGTATCCTTCGCTTATTCATTCTAGTGCTAAAAAGCAACTTAAGTAGCTCTCACCATTACAAAAATGCTTCTGAAGTATAAAATAGACCATAGTAAATATTTATAAATACAGAAAAAATTACCTTGAAGGGGTCTGGAACTGCTTCCACCTTGGTTAGTCTTCAATCTTGATTTAAGTCTACAAGACAAGGTTTTTTCATGCATTCATGCAAAAAGAGAGTCATCATTTTTTACATCCATTATCCCCCACATGTAAAAAGTACTTGATCTGTATAAATAAATGGTACCCTGTTAATTGAATCACTTTTGTATCCTGAAGAGCGGAAAAAGAATGGGGCGATGGAATCCGAGGACTGTCTCTGAATGCAGCTCGCTATGCTTTGCTTCGTGTTGAAGATGGTCCTCCTCACACCAAGAACTGGAGGTAGAGTCCTATGTTTCTCAGAGTCACTTAATTCTTGAAATATGGAAATATATTGGAATACTGCTGGTGAAGCAGTGAAGTAAAGATAAAGTGAGATTCACCTTTAAAATTATGTTTTAACTTGGGCATGGCAATTATGTCATTGCAATACTACTATTTTACTGAAACTGAATGTGACTTGTGGTCATCAACTTTGTGGCAAACTAACTTGACTTAAATCCATATAGTGTTGACACGGTTTTCAAAAGTGCAGAAGAATTGTAATGTTTGATAAATTATAGATTTTTCAGTGTCAAAGAAACAGTTACCCTTGAATCTCACTGTGTCTACAGAAGAAACACTGCAATTCCATAAGCACTTTTTTGTGTGTGTATGTGTGTGTGTATCCTCTGAAATACATTGTACAAATCTACAGAGGACCCTTTTTTGTTTAAATTCTTTTTTGTGGTATTCTTTTTATATAGCTTCATTCAAAAGTAGCACTTTCTAAATTGCTTAGATGCCATTAAAACAAAATCTCACATTTTACTGTAATGGAGTTAGATGTCCTCTACTATTTTTGCAATGTATTTTTTTTTAATTTGATTTTTGTTAAATTTAATTTTCATCAAAGCCAACTTTAAAAGTTACTTAACATTTAAAAATAAAGGACGTTTGCACATTGTCACTTCTGATGAATGTAATGTGATACTTTAATTCTAGTCACTGCTCAGTGATATCATGAGGTGCGTGCACATGCAGTGTTTTGTTGTCCTTCAGTACAATGGCATTTCTTTACCATTTTTGCTGGGACTGATGAACTTGGCATCTCAGAAATACCAATGTAATGTAGCATTGACAATCCTGTTAAATATTTGACTACTTCAGTTCCAAATGAGCTTTCTGTTGGGTCAGTGTAATTGCTAGAACTGACTGATCTTGTTACATCTTAAACTGTGCTAATTTTAAGGTGGGAAGTATGATCCAACTTGTCATCAGTCTTTTGAATTTGTAGCAATACAGGAAAAGTATAAAATGTTGATTTGGGAAAAGTAAGTAGATTGAATATTGATTAAAGGAAACAGAGTGCATCCTCATCTAGTATGCAGATGAAACTGAACTTTGGGTACTCTTACTATGATTAAGGGGTTCACTGTCCTTTTGTAAGGACCTACACAGGTAGAGGGGTGGGTCATTTGAGAGCATCATAAAAATCCAGAATAGATAACTTGCAGTTATCTTTCTATCCTTACCTGAATATGCCTAGTACAGGCATATTCAGAGCAGTGATACAAGACTGGGAAGCTGCTTTCATAAAAAGGGCCTGTGGTTCCCAGGAGATAGTGATCCAGCAGTGTGTTTTGGCAATGGCATGCTGGACAGGAGGACAAATAGTACATTGAGAAGTAAATATATTGGGGGATATTTATTTTTGTTTAGTATTCATTAGAATACATTTAGACTATTTCTTCCATGTTTATGTACCATGATGTAGGAACTACAAACTTGAGTAGATACAACCGCAGATGATGGTTGGAGCACAGGAGCATCTCTCCTGTGGGGAGGGACTGACGGGCTATGCCTATTCAGCTTGGAGGAGACTGAAGAGGTTAAAGTTACAACTAACTTATTAAACATACAAAACCTAAAAGAAGGTTACTAAGAAGATGGATTTCTTACAGCAGATTAGGATTGGAGAATAACAGAACGTGATAAAATAATTAAGCACTGAAGAGGTGACCCAGAGGTTTGTTTCTAGATGTTTTCCAAATCTAACTGAATGAAGCAGGAAACAGTGTTCTGTGTTTAGTCATTTCAAGCAGCAGGTTGCACCAGATGACATTGGAAGAGTGATTTTATAATTTTCTAGGGGAAACTGGTCTTTAATGGAACTTTTCAAGATGACATTGTGATGATTTATGTATTCCGTATCTGAACTGTTGTTTGTAATTGCAAATTATGGCTTATCTACTTAGGAGTTGGCTGTTTTCCATTGAATTAAGCAATTAATCTGCATTTTATTAATTCTTCATTTTAATTTTCCAGTTCTTCCTAATGAATATGTGTGTGTGCACTAAACTTCTTTTCCCTTTTTTGGCAGACCGCAACTTTTGGTCTTGTTAAACTTGGATAATGAGCAGTTAGTCAAACACCCTAGATTGCTTTCTTTTACCTCTCAGTTGAAGGCTGGTAAAGGACTGACTATTGTGGGTTCTGTGCTTCAGGGAATCTACTTAGACAAATGTACAGAAACTCACAAAGCTGAAGAGGTATGTAAAAGAGAGCTTGTAATTTACATTAGTATTTAAATGTTGAATCTGGATAGCATATATATTTAATGAGAACAGACTGTTGTAAAATGTTGAATAAGACATCTAATTTTGCTTTCAGCACAATCAGTGATTATATAAAAAGAATGGATTGGTGTATGTAGCAAAATGTTTGATAAAATTTTCTAATAGGATGAGGCAACACTGATACTTCCTAGCTTTTTCTTTAATATTGAGAGTCCTGGGCTTACAATCAAATTACATTAACAAAAAAATTAACACCCCTCTCAAAAAAATAAACCCGAAAAACCAACCCCCCCCCCCCACAAAAACCCCCCAAAACAACAACAAAAAATCACCAAAACCCAGCAAGCTTTAACAAATTACTTTATAAAGAAAACAGCATTATATGTAACAAAATATTTAATGTTTAACTAATAAATGCAAATGTTTGGCATAATATCATCCTCATGATGTGATTTTCTACATCTTTCTAGAAATACATATGAGAATCAGGATTAGGAGTACTCTTTGCCAGAAAACTGTGAACAGGATCCTTCTTGGGATCCTTTATTTTATTTTTCTATTTATATCATATGTCCATAAAAAGTAGGCTAGGTAGGAAAAAATAGTAAGTTGTTATATAATTTAAAATTGTATCCAACTATACCTACAAACACAAGTAAATTTAGTTTCAATTCAATTTCTTTAATAATAATACTTGTGTTTACTTGCCTATGCAAACTCTCCTCCTCCTATCTTTATAGAGTGGGGAAACATTTGGAGAAACTATCATGTTTCCTGTACGTTTTTGAAATGTCCAAAAGTAGGTTTTGATTGCCATTATATCTTCCATATTGGTTAATTTCTGCAGTGTTGCTCAAAAGAGTACCAGTTGATATGCCTACTATTTTGATCCAAATAGCCTTCAAAGCTGCGTAAATGTGATTTTTCAAACCTCATCTCTTAAACAGATGAGCATTTAAAATCTTGTAATGGACTAGCTAACATAGCTAACTGCCCATTTCCTCACAGTTTTCCTTTTTCTTCCTCTTGCTATTCAGGCCTATCCACAGTGGTTTTTAAAATAAGAAAGTATAAAGATAGATTACCTATTTGATATCACATGAAAAGGTTCTAAGAGAACAATTAACTTGAAAACAAGTTGAAAAGTCCAACCATGCTGTATTGTGGAAGTAGTTGTTACTAAGCTTTTGCTATCAACATGTACGAGTAGAAAACAAGATGAAGAATACAAAATGAGGCCTATGAAATAAAACAGGAAAAAACCTTTAAACAGAAACTGTTTACCCACAAGAATTTGAAATGTTATTTGTAGACAGCCTAACTTAACTGTTTTTCTGAGAGATGGAAAATGAATGAGTTTAAGGGCGGCCTAATCCATGGATTTTCTGGAGAGTCAGACCTGATGTTAAGATTTAGGAAACTATTGCTTTTAAAATGGAAATGAAGATGAATTGTAAAAGTTTCAGCATCTGAAGGCCTCATTGGTTCTGGAGAAATTAAACTAGAAAGTGTTTCTAGGAGACCTGTAGAAAAGAGATTTTCTTCTGTCTGTCATTAAAAAAACCCCATCTATTTAAACTGATAAACCCTCACAGATATTATTTGTGCAGACATACTTGTTATCTTTGCTAGCAAATTCTCTGAAGACTTTTTTCTCTGTTACATAGAGTTTCTGATGTGAAGCTACACTGAGATAGTGCCTGGCACTCTGATTTAATCTGTTCCTGATGATTTTTGACAAATTTTGGTTTTTTGTAAAATACAAAATATTTATGTACTAGTTCTTCCATCTGAAACATGTTGATCTCCCCCACAAGTCACTGATGATGATGGGGGGTTTTAAAGTTATTTTATCAGAAAATAATAAATGCCAAAGCTCATGTTCCCTGGTCAAGCTTGATACCGGTTTGAATGCTTCTTTTAAACTACCTTGTTGAGTGTCTTTGTGTTTGTCAGTGTTTAAATGGAGGGGAGCTATTCTGAAATTAAAGGAGTGTGGGATATTTAATCTGGTCAGTTTATCTTATCATTATTTGGACAGTGCTTCCAATTTTCTCCTGCACATCTGTTTTTCCATGTTGGGAGCTGATAAATTATTAGCCTCTTAATGTCAAAGGTATTTAAGGAACTTTGGCAGCCTCATCTTTTTAAGTACTTGGCATCACACTTCCAAACTCTTCCAATTCCAAAAGAAATGACTGATCATTCTAACCATACACTGCTTTGTCAGTCACTGGTTTTGAATTCTCCTGAAGCAGTGTTACTTCATTTATCTTCATCTATGTGTTTTTTACTCATGTCTTGTTCATTCTTCTTTGGAAATAAAAGGCTGAATAATTAAAATAATGAAAAAACTGTGTGGTGTCTTTTGGAGTGGTAGCAATTTGGGCTCTAGATTTCATAGAATCATGTTCATTCTTTTGGAATTAGTGATATCTTCATGTTGGTTATACATTGTTGATATAGTTTTGCTATTATTTAATACTGTTACTCCTTCTGGTGTTAATTATCAGTGTTGATGGTTTGTATTTCCTTATGTGTAATTTTCCTATTGCAGAATGTTAAGGCCTTAATGGGTGTAGAAAAGACTAAAGGATTTTGCCAGATTGTGGTATCTCCTAACTTCAGAGATGGAATATCCTATTTGATTCAGTCAGCTGGTCTAGGAGGGATGAAGCACAACACGGTCCTGATGGCATGGCCACAGTCGTGGAAGAAGGCAGAAAATCGTTTCTCATGGAAAAATTTTGTTGGTATGTGTTTATTGACTTTCTCATTTGCATGTGTAATTCGACTGTATGACTAATGTATTTGCTGTGTGGAGGAAATGTGCTACTGAACATCTGGTGGACAATTGAATCTGTATCTGATTTAATCTGGAGTTGGTTTTCTCAGCCCTCTTCAACCACAGGTTTGCTTTTTCTTCTAAGCAGGTTGATCACTAAATTCAGTGTCATGGTTTAGGAATGCTGCTTGGCAATTTAGTGCTCCCATTGAGACTTTCCAAACCACACTGCTGCTTGCTGTCCCCCTTTGTTTTTCCCCATCCCACTTGGGCTGGGTTGGAGAGAAAAATTGGAGGCACAAAAGGTAAGGATCACAGATTAAAATAAGAACAATTTACTGGAAACAGCAATGAAATAAGAAAATTAGCAGTAAGAGCAAGAGTGTTATTAACAGAAAGTATACAAAAAAAAGTGATCCTCAGGCAAAAATGTCCACCATGCAGCTTGACCCAACCATAGCCATGCCACTCCAACCACTCCCTCTGGCTCAGAACTAGTGCCACTCAGCCATTCCTCCTTGGCTTTGAATCGGGCCCATGCTTATTCTACCAGAAGAAACCCCTTCTCCTTGGAAGAGACTGCCTTAGCCCTGCCCCTGGCAATGACCTGATGTGGTATAGAATAACCTCTGGGTCCTAGCCATGCCCCCTCCTGGCTGTTGCAAAAATTAACTGTGTCCTGGCCAGAAGCAAAACATTATCCACCCCATATTTTATACCATTTATATGGCATAAAATCGTGCCCAGATTCTAATCCTTCCAACTTCTACATTTATATATGTCATTGTACGTATATATGTATATGAATGTGTGTGTGCATATATATATATGTATATATATACAAACAAGTATAATTTCCACAGTCGATATCCATTCCTCCAAGATGTCTCTTGAGTCCATCTAGTCCATGACTGTAGGTTTTAAGTGTTTTCCAGAGCAGGAGGGCTGGTTGCAAGCTGCATCAGGAGCTCAAAACTGGTGCATCTGTCGTAGTCCATGCTTATTGTCCATGGTTAAGTCCACTTCTCCATCACAAGCCCATTGCTATGTTGCATCTCTTTTCCAGTGACCAAAGATATCATTGGCCCACTGAGCCAAAAATAATTCAGCCTATATTGCCACCTGAGAGACTTTATTCTTGGCTGCCCAATGCACCTGTCCATTGTTGCAATGTACTTCAGTAGCCTGACTTTTGGGTATGTGTGCATCTACATGATGCTTTTACAACCAACTTCTCTACCCAAGCAGCAATGTCTTGCCACAATTCAGCAGCCCAGGTGGCTTTACCTCTGTGCTGCCAATAGGTCTTTTTCAGTAGTTTTGTCCATCCCCACAGAGCATTTGCTACCATACGTGAGTCAGTTACAGCTAGAGCATTGGCCATTTATTTTGTTCAGTGATACTTAAAGCCAGCTGGATGCCATTCAGCTCCACAACCTGATTTGATCCACATTGTCCCTCAAAAGTTTCTGTGACTCACCACACAGGAGTCCATACAGCAGCCTTCCATTTTCCATGTATCCCTACAATATGAGAGGAATTGTCAGTAAAAACAGCATAACACTTTTCTTTTTCAGGTAGCTGATTATATGGTGGGGCCTCCTCAGCATGTATCACCTTTTCCTCCTCTGATTTTAGTACAAAATTTTTATTTTTGGTTTGGTTCGTCATGACTTCCAAGATGCCTGTGTAGTCAGGGTTTCCTGTTCAAGCTCACTGTGTGATCAGCATGACCCATTTACTCCACATAACAGTGGCATGATGTGTGGAAGAGATTTTTCCTTTGAACATTCATCCCAGCACTGGCAGTCGGAATGCCAGGAGGAGCTGTGCTTTGGTGCTAATCACTTCTGAAGATGCTTGAACCTCTTTATAATACACAGTTGTAATGCCAGTAGCCCTTTTTCAGTAGGGGTGTAACAGGCATCAGGTCCTTTGCATCTAGATTCCTGAACCCTAGGAATCATTGTTGAGTCTCCCCAGGTACTGGGGTTTTTTTGCCAGAAACTCCTGGAAGAAATACTCTTCCCAGCTGCAGCATAGAGCACATTTTTCACATCTTGTCCTGTCCCGACTTGCCAAGGGTTACTGCTCGAACAGTCTTTTGTTTAATTTGTTCGAAAGCCTTTTGTTGTTCAGGACTGCACTTAAAATCATTCTTCTTCCGAGTCATATAATAGAGAGAACTTTTGCTTTGACTGTGCTCTGGAATATGCATCTTCCAAAAACCCACACTGCCTAGGAAAGCCTGTGCTTCCTTCCTGTTGGTTGGTGAGAATGTAGCTGCTGTTTTGTTGACCATATCTATGGCAATCTGATGATGTCCATGTTGCCATTTTATTCCTAAAATCTGAGTTTCACGGGCAGGTCCCTTGACCTTACTTTGCTTTATGGCAAAACTGGCCTCCAAGATGATTTGGGTTATCTTCTCCCCTCTCTCAAAAATGTCTGCTGCGTTGCACCACAAGCTGATGTAATCAATGCATTCCAAGTGTTCTGTAGCTTCACCCTTTTCCAGTGCAACCTTGCTTTCTTATAGATGCTTTTCTATGCCATGCTCTGCCAGTATGCGACTGTTGCATACTGACAGAGCATGGGATAGCTCCTTTCTAACTTGCTTGAGCTTGATCTGTCTGCAGTCTTGGACAGCCAAGGCATAGGTCATTAGGGAGGGAAAAAGATGATCTTCATATTGTTGTAGTCAGATATATGTCTGAAGCATTGTTTGTTCTCCTTTCATTGACATCAGTCCCAATGAGTTGGCACACAATGATGGCACATGCTGTACAAATTTCTCCCATGCGGATTGTGTACAATGGACCTCATCTGGATCTACAGAGGACTGTTTGTTATTTGAATCCCTATAGATTACCTTCAGCATAGCTAATTCTCTCATGTACTGGATACCTTTCTCCATGGTGTTCCAACCTGCATGGGTGCAGTACTAGGTCATCCTTGAGAAAATACCTTTCCTTCATGCTTGGCTGGACTTGGCTCCAGAGGCTGAGAGTTTCTGTTTTCCTCCCAATCCCGTTGCTAATGCTGACATTCGAGGTCAGGGATCTCTTCACTACCATCTAGTTTCATATTACAGGCAGCAATATCCCAGCATCAGGGCAGCTAACTCAGTAGGGGCTCACCCGACTGGTGGCTGAAATTTTTTTTGCATATCTCACAGCTCACCTGGAGATAGGGATTGGGTGATTATCTCTGGCCCTGTCTGTTCCTTGTGTTGTGAGGTCTCTCCTTCCTTTTCATCCTTCACTAAGTGAACTAATTTTGTCTTTGATAGCAGGGGTGACTGCTACTGGCACAGGTTGTTCCTCTCGTCCAGCTGCAGTTTGAGTGGCCACAGTGCCTGTCAGTCTGCTTTTCTCCTCTTCCCCCTGAGACTGCTGTCTAGTATTGTGGAGTGTCCAATAAATAGCAGCCAAGGCCCAGCATGTTGCAAAACTTCACACCTCCCTGGAATTGCCACAGCATTTTTCTGTCAAGTACTCTGTTAATTTACCATGGTCCTGTAGTTGTTCAGGAGTGAAGTTCCAAACCACTGGAGCAGAATAATCCTTCAAAAGCTGGCCCATTTTCTCCCACTTGCCTTGTTACTCATGATTATACACCCTTCGGACAGATGTCTGAGCAAACTCCTAAGAAAACTCTGTCACTCTAAACACGGTGTAGACTGAGGAGACCTGGCAGACTTAGCACAAAGAATATGATTTCCTTAACATCCAAATGGAATTCAGAATTCTCTGAATATAACAGGCTGAAGGGGGTGTAAAAAGTCAGGAAAAGGGGATGAAAAGCTGGGGAAAATTATCCTTTCCCATTCCTGCCGCAGAGTATGTATGGTTAGTAAATATGCAAAGGTAGTGCCTGAGGTAAGAGTAGGAGAGCAACAGTCAATATATATCCCAAACGATCGTTGTTACCTTTGATGTTACCATGTCATAAACTGACATCCCTCAGTATATCAGCAAAGAAATCCTGATCCCTCTTCCTACTCTGAAAAATATCATGAGGAGCACATACAGGAATATATACAGGATTAGGTACCACTCCCACTGGAACAGATCAAGCAACATTATGACCAGTGGCTCCATACCTAAACCAAAAATGCCTAGATCAAATTTGTTTCTGACCTGCTCTGGGCAGTCTGTTGTTATCTCAACCCATTGTGCCTCACCTCAGACAGCAAATCAAGATTGTTGTGGTTTAGGAGTCATACTCCCTAATTTAGTGTTCTCAGTGACACACTCCAAATCATGCTGCTGCTCACTCACTTGTCCTCTGAGCCTGGTTTGAGAGGAGAATTGGACGCGCAAAACGTAAATAAAGATCACAGGTTGAGAACCATTTACTGGAAACAGCAACAATGTTAATAGCAAAAAGTGTACAAAAGAGACAATGATGCATATGCAAAAATGCTCACCATGAAGCTCCATCTGATCGCAGCTCAACCTCTCCCTCTGGTCTTAGAGGTTGCGTCACCTCAACCTCTCCCTCTGTCTTAGAACTGGTGCCACCCAACCACTCCCTCCAGCTCAGAATCAGCAACATGCTTATTGGACCAGAAGGAACCCCTTCTCTTTGGAAGAGACTCCCTCCACTTTCAGCAATGGCATTAAGTAGTGTAGAGTAACCTCTGGGTCCTAGCCACACCCCTCTTTGCTATTGAAACAATTAGCCTTGTCCCAGCTGCAACCAAGACACTCAGGATATTCCCCTTTTGCCAAGACACCTGGAATATTCCTCTTTTGCATCAGCAGAATCTGGAAGGGTTTAATCTTTTGAATTTAAAACAAAAGTAAAATTTGTGTATGAAAGCTAGGAGTCCTTGATGAAATGTCTTGTTTTCCCTTACAGATACTGTACGAGAAACAACTTCAGCTCAACAAGCACTTTTGGTAGCTAAAAACATTGACTTATTTCCAACAAATCAAGAACGTTTTACTGAAGGAAATATAGATGTGTGGTGGATTGTTCATGATGGTGGTATGCTGATGTTGCTGCCTTTCCTCCTTCGGCAGCACAAGGCAAGGGCAACAGAAAATGGCTGGGATTTCATTTTCTAGGACTAAATGGTTCTAAGCATGTCTAATTAAATACTCCTTCACCTTGTTCAAATTATGCATGCTAATAGCAATCACAGTGTTACAAACTGTTATGTATCTTTTTGGTAGGTTTGGAGAAAATGTAAAATGCGTATCTTCACCGTTGCTCAAATGGATGATAATAGCATTCAAATGAAGAAGGATCTTCAGATGTTCTTATACCACCTTAGACTAAATGCTCAAGTGGAAGTTGTTGAAATGGTTTGTTATATTATATAAAATATTAAATATATAAAAATATTATATATTTTTAAGGTGCAACTGGGACTAAACTTGGGAAAACAGGTTTAGCTTTTTTCAAATAAAGAGCTATTAGCACAAATATAGAAATTAAAAAATTGTAGTCTCATGAAATACAAGAAGTTAAGCATCATTATCTTACCATGTTACAATACTGCTGTATGTGGTGGTGAGTTTAATGGGTTTGTCAAGTAGAGTTTGAGATGTTTTATGTGTTAATTCTTACTTTATTTATGACTACTAGTCCATATAGCTGGTTCATTTGGAAGGAAAAGCTTGAATTTGTAGCAAGCAGTGAAATGGAAGGCTAAATGTGCTTAATCTAATAAGCTAATACATATGGTATGAGACAGGATGGACTTGTCTATGTCTCCAACTGCTGTAAGAATACCTCTCTGGAATAAGGAATCCCTAGGCTCAAATGAGAGTTGCTCTTGGCATCTCCAGCCTCAGCCAGTACTGAAAGCAGGACCTACAGTTTCACAAGTCAAGGTAGTGACAAATTAATTTGGTAACTTTTTTCCTTTTTAAATTATGGGTCATAAACTGTTTAGGAGAAAGGACAAAAACTATTTCTGTCTTGGCCCACTTTTTTTGGAAGCTAAGGATGTAATTTCCAGCACTAAAAGGTGACTAGCATAATGTTCAAAGTAAGATTCATGGGAAAAAAAAAAAACCAACCAAAACCTTTACTCATTCTGAAGTGAGATGAAAATGAGTAAACTGGTTGAAAATGTCTATTTCCACTCATTTATAGAATCACCAGAACTTATTAAAAGGTTTATCATGCTAATTAATCAGAAAACAATTTTAAGAATTGTTTTAATTACTTAGGAAAAAAACTGCTTGTGAAAAAATTTAGTGTTCTTTGCTTAGAGTACTAAATATGAAAGTCTCAAATGCTGTGGCATGTACAGTTGAAAGAACATGGAATGCCATGAAATGGCTTGGCCTTGGTTAAATTTTGAACAGAAGGCAATATAGAAAGTTGTGCTTGTTTAAGCTGGGATAGAATTAATTTTCTTCATGGCGGCTGGTATGGGGCTGTGTTCTGGGTATATGCTGAGTACAGGATTGATAATATTAGGATGTTGTTGTAATTGTGAAGCAGAGCTTGCGCAGAGCCAAGATCTCTTCTGGTTTTTATACTGCCACATCAGCAAGGAAGTTGGGGAAGTTTGGGAGGAGACACAGCTAGGACAGGTCCCAAACTGACCAAAGGGCTATTCCAGACCATATGACATCATGCTCAGTATATAAGTTGGGGAGAAGAGGGAAGAAGGGGGGTATGTTGGGAGTGATGCTGTTTGTCTTCTCAAGTAACTATTATGCATGATGGGGACCTGCCCATGTGAAGCAGTGAATTAATTCCTTGTTTTTCTTGCTTGAATGCACAATTTTTGCTTTTCCTAATTAACAGTCTTCATCTCAGCCCATGAGTTCTCTAGCTTTTATCCTTCTGATTCTCTCCCAAATCCACTTGTGGGGGAGTTAGAGTCTGCATGGGCCTTGGTTGCTGGCTGGGATTAAACCACTACAGAAATACAATTTATTCTTTTCTTCTGTGGGTAATATTTAATTCTGAGAATCTTCCAGAGGATAAGAGAAATGTTACAAATCAGTGACAATACAGGTGACTGGTATAGATTTTTATGTTGTATTTTAGTTTTCAGCCAATATGAGAATGTATGCCAGAATTTCTTGCTATGACAAGAAATGTCTTTGTTTTTGAACATTTCTCACTGATCAAAGCATAATGTGTTATTTGTGCCTAACAGTTACAGTTACAGTTTTTAAAGAAACAAGCGTCCACACATGCTCAGGTGGCAGCAATGCATACCCAGTTTTACTTACTTAAAGAGCTTTCAGCTCTCACTTCTGCAGCCTAGTTGGAACAGAACAGTTAGTGGAAAGTCTGTTCCAAGTACATAAAATTTAGATAAAATCACAATAATATTGTTACAGTAGGATAGTTCACTGTATGAAATTGCTGTTTGAATAATAAGTTTTAAGAATGAGGACAGAAGTGATTGATCAATTATATGCTTAGGATTACTCTAATGAATACATCCACCAAATGAATACAGGTATGAGAGGTACACTATCTAATGTTGTCCTTGTAAGTAGTACTTTTCTTCTGGTGTTACTAATTCAAATTTCTTTTGCAGTTTGAAAATGATATTTCTGCGTTCACATATGAGAAGACACTTATGATGGAACAGCGATCTCAGATGCTAAAACAGATGCAGCTATCAAAGAATGAAAGAGAAAGGGAGGTACGATCTTCAACTTGACAGGATGTTCTGTGGAAAATCTCAAAGTACAATCTAATGGCTGTAGCTTCTTATCAGTTTCTAGCTAGTCAAAAACTTTCATAACTGCATTGTGTTTCTCTACAACCAGTTTTACTTGCAAGGTTAAAGTTATGTGGGGGAAAGAAAAAATTATTTAAACAGATTTTAAGAGTTTTCCTGTTTTTGTTGAGTGCAAGTGTTGATTAGCAAAACATTTGAACATCAGTGTGGAATACATTAAAAGCCTTTCCAAACGTGGCATCAGTAGCTAAGATTCATGATTATGCAACTGGGTTGATTATCTTTGATTGTGATTTGGTCTTAGGATCATAGAATCATTTACATTGAAAAAGACCTTTACGTCAAGTCTGACCACTAACCTAACGCTGCCAAATCCACCACTAAACCATGTCCCTGTTGTTTAAATACCTCCAGGGACTCAACTTCAGCCGCCTCCCTGGACAGCCCATTCAAATGTTTGATAATCTTATCCATGGAGAAATTTTCCCTAATGTCCAGTCTAAACATCCTCTGGTACTACTTAAGGCTATTTCCTCTTGTCACTTGTTACTGGGGAAAAGAGACCAATCCCCACCTCACTACAACTGTCTTCCATGTAGTTGAAGAGAGTGAGAAAGTCCTTCCTGAGCCTCCTTTTCTCCATTCTAGAGAACACTACGTCCTTCAGCCACTCATCATATGACTTACAAATACACCATATTACACAATATAATAGACATTTGTTCAAATCACACTATGTTCTGGTTTCTGCATTATTTTGCATGTTTTATGAATCAACTCCCTTTTTTTTTAGAACCAAAGTTAGCCCAACAAACTATAATCATCTAATATGAAGATGGAAATGCTGGGTTTCCTGCTCCCCTATCCTTACTATTTTGCATATTGTAGCAACAAGCTTCATTCAGCTGTAATTTTATGAATATTTGTAACTTACAAGTCATTTCCTTTTGGTTTGTGCTTCTACCCCCTCATCTATTCTGCTAACTCTTCAGTATTATCAAGACTTTTGAGTGATGTAGAAGATAGTGAATGCTCTGGCTTTGCCATCACATAAATAATTTCCATCCCATGGCAAACAAGAGAACTCTACTGTCTTTAATTGCTCAATTGTATAACAGGTGGATTTTTTTTCTTATGGCTTGTCTTTTGTGGTGTTAACCATGCAAGTCTGAGCAGTTTGGGGTTTTTATGATTTCTTCCTTTTATTTGTCCTCTTCTCTCTATTATTTTTTCCATCTCACATGATTTTTTAAAGGTTCCTAAAGATGCCTGCTATTGTTACAGTTTATTGCTGTAAAACGTCTTTCTTATCCATGTCATTTTCTTTCAATTTGAGCCTGCCTAACATCCTTCTAGTAAAAACCCCAAACTTTTCTGTACAACTTATTCAGCCTTATTGTTTCTTTTTTGAATAGTAGTATTTTTCCAGTGGAGTTTGAGTAGTTTATGTGTTGTAGATTTTGAAGGATTTAACTTCCACATGATTAGTGGAAGCTATTGCTCTGTATTCTATAGCACATAAATTGCAGAGAGATAAAAGAATTTCTTCTCAGCTCTGAGCTGGTGGGAATCTGGACTATACTTCAGAATATTGTTTGTTTGAAAGTTTTTATTTCTTTCTATTCCCTCCATATAATTTTCTTGCTTTATTACTCACTTTTATCTGAACTTTACCATCACCATTATAGCATCAGTTTCTTCCTTCTTATCAGGCGAGGTGAAATCTGAATATTCAAAACACCATTGAATTTATTTCAGGGTCTGAAGTAAAACCCTTGACCCTTGGTAATTCCAGGAACCTGTAGTACTTACTGCCTTGTCCAAAAATAAAAAAGTCATATCCATTGATTGTTTTTGATTAGAATATCTAAATCTACCTTGTTCTTTTGTATTCTCATAAGAAAATGTGATATATTGAAGTGACCACCAGAACCCAGACTAACTCTTAGAACTCCAGTGCAACGCCAGGAGTGGGGAACTGCCTCGGTATGGGGATTTACCAGGGGCAGAATCTTTAGAGCCACTTGCTCTAAGATGCCAGACAGAAGCCACGACAGGGACCAGGCAGAGGAGAAAGGAAAAGTATTTGCATCTTGAGGTTCCACAAGGAACAGTTTATTCCAGATGAAAAGAGCAGGACAAAAAGCCTCTACCTCTGTTGTGCCAGGGGTTTTTTTTGGATGCAAGTCAGGAGGTGGATACAAACAGCTAACCAATAGGGAATCCTCAGGGGTGGAATGAGGGAATTATATCAAGTGTCTGGGGCCAATTGGGGTAGGAGGAGGGAGAGGATGGGTCACATGGGCCAATGGGGCTTCGGGTAGTAGGGGAATTCCAAGGGGGTGTTGCAGACAGGGATTGGCCCAAGGTTTAAGTGGCAGAGAAGGTTTGGGAATCAAGGGCTGGGATGCCTTGACAGGCAGCTGGAACAAGGGGTGGGGAATGGCATGAAGGACAGCTTTGAGGAAGGGTAAAACCGGGGGTAAACCACCTTGGGGAGACCATGGGGGTACAACAGAATGAACCACTTAACAAGGAATCAATAAAATAACATTGAACCACAATAGTTTATTTATGTCTTCACTTCTTCTGGAGCTACAAGATTAGTGTATGCGCTCAGAGTGCCTGGCCCATTCTTACTCTGATCATTTTTTTTTTTAACTAGCTGAGCCATTCTTTTAAATTTTTTGCTGACGTCCGAAACATTTCTTTTATTAGTATCACTAGTTCAAATTAGCATTGCTTTTCATTTTAATATCTGTCTCCAGGCCTTCAAATATAAGCTGGTATTCCAGTTTTGAATAGTGAGTGTAGTTTGGTTTCCTGTTACCACCAAGATTAGTACTTTAACCTCACTTTTGTGCATGTATGCCTTCAAATGAGGCTCAGACCTTCTCAAAGTGGAGACTTTGGTTTAGTACAGTGTTTATTTGCTGTTTTAGTCATAAGCGTGCTTTTACCCCTGAGCAATCATCCTCATCCTCCCTTCTCCTGTCAACTTTTAAAAACAGAATTGATCTTGCCTCTGGGTTTTCTTGTAGAACTGGGGATCAAGCACTCATCATATTTTTGTTCACTTTTTTTGAAAACTTGGTCAATTTTTTTATATTTGGGTATAAATATAATAAGTACCTGCAAAGCATAACATAGGCAACTTAGGTATGACTGGTAAATATCTATTTATTTGACTTAATAGTGCTACAAAGGGGAAGGAAAATGTAGAGCCTCATTCCCTTTTTTGCTTCTATTTTTGGTGGTTGTTGGCTTCTTTCTCTGGTTAATTCTCATTAAGGACTCTTGGGCAAAGCAGTGTTAATTGGACCTGTGAGAAGGTAATAATACTTTGTACTAACAAATTGTCTTGGGTTGTGCTGTTAAGTAAGATTGGCAGAAATTTGAGTGCATGCAGGTGAGTGATGCACGGACAGATGACTCTTCAACTAATTAAAGTTGAAAAGAAGGGTATTTATTGCAGCATGCTGGACACATGTGGAATCATTTCCAAATACATGTGCAAGGAGTTGCAGATTCCTACTCTCTGTTTTGATCTGCTGGTGATGGTCCAAGCCTCTCCCAACTATTTGATTATTCTTAAGGCAAGGTATTTCTGTGGTCTCTGCTTCTTCACAAATGCTACATCTATCCCTCTTACTACTAGCTTCTTTTTCCTAATGTATTTGTTACTTTTTAACTAAGGTTACTTAGTTAAGGTACTTGTTTCTTGCCACCTATATTACTAACTTAGCTTCTTAACTAATTTTAAAATCTTAACTAACATATGCAATCTTCTACTATGCCAGATATATTCCCAGGTCACCCCTCAACTCATCTACAGTGTTCAATTATCCTAAATACATTTCCAGCAGACCCCTTGACTGATTACTGTTTCACTGTTTGTGAATGATTAGATTTTTAGGTTTTTAGGTTTTTACAGTTGAAAAGTAGCTTTCTCATATGCTTTTAGTTTTTTCATGCTTTTGATTGTAATTGAGTGAAAAATTTCACCTGAATATATACATATATGAAAGGATGTGGTCCTCAAAAACAAGTGAATATTTGAGCTTCCCATAGAGATGGAAGGACTAAATTGGGTTCCTGTTTTCACAAATGTCTGTAAAGGGACTTCATAACTAACCACTAAAGATTTAAAAATGTTATCCAGGAGGAGGCTATCAGAGAACTGCTGAGCCACTTGGATATTCATAAATCCATTCATAAATCCATTCATAAATCCTCAAAAACAAGTGAATATTTGAGCTTCCCATAGAGATGGAAGGACTAAATTGGGTTCCTGTTTTCACAAATGTCTGTAAAGGGACTTCATAACTAACCACTAAAGATTTAAAAATGTTATCCAGGAGGAGGCTATCAGAGAACTGCTGAGCCACTTGGATATTCATAAATCCATGGGACCAGATGGGATCCATCCCAGGGTGATGAGGGAGCTGGTAGATGAGCTTGCAAAGCCGCTCCATCATTTACCAGCAGTCCTGGCTCACTGGCAAGGTTCCAGATTACTGGAAGCTGGCCAATGTGACGCCCATTCATTAAAAGGGTGGGAAGGAGGAGTCTGCTAATTATAGGCTGGTTAGCCTGACCTCAGTACCCGGTAAGGTTATAGAACAGTTTATACTGAGTCTCATCACACTCAACTTACAGCATAGCCAGGGTATCAGACCCAGCCAGCATGGGTTTAGGAGGGGTAGGTCATGTTTGACCAATCTGATCTCCAAGTGACCTGCCTGGTGGATGCAGGAAAGGCGGTTGATGTTGTGTAGCTGGATTTCAGCAAGGCCTTTGACACTGTCTCCACAGCACACTCCTGGAAAAGCTGGCAGCCCACAGCTTGGACAGGAGCACTCTTCTGGGTTACGCACTGACTGGATGGCTGGGCCCAGAGGGGTGGTGAATGGTGCTGCATCCAACTGGTGGCTAGTTACTAGTGGTGCCCCTCAAGGGTCTGTGCTGGGACCAGTTCTATTCAATATCTTTATTGATTACACGGATGAGGGTATTGAGTCTTCCACTGGTAAATTTGCAGACGACACTAAGCTGGGATCATACGTTGGTCTGTTGGAAGGTAGGAGGACTCTGCAGAGAGACTTGGAATGATTGAATGGATGGGCAAAGTCCAATAGAATGAAGTTTATTAAATCCAAGTGCTGAGTCCTGCATTTTGGCCCCTGTAAATAACTCCCTGCCTCCTTGTAAGCTGGGGATGATGTGGCTGGACAATGCCCAGGTGGAAAGGGACTTAGGGGTACTGGTCAACAGCCAGCTGAACATGAGCCAGCAGTGTGCCCTGGTGGCCAAGAAGGCCAGTGGCATCCTGGCCTGTATAGTGTGGCCAGCAGGACCAGGGAGGTCAGTTTTCCCCTGTACTTGGCACTAGTGAAGCCACATCTTGAGTACTATGTCCAGTCCTGGGCCCTCAGTTAGGGAAGGACATTGAGATGTTTGAGCGCATCCAGAAGAAGGCAATGAGGCTGGTGAGGGGCTTGGAACATGGGCTCTATGAGGAACAACTGAGGGAGCTGGAGTTGTTTAGCCTGAAGAAAAGGAGACTCAGAGATGACCTTATCACTCTCAATTTCCTGAAACGTGGTTGTAGTCAGGTGGGAGTTGGTAACTTTCACCAGGCAGCAACTGACAGAAGAAGAGGACACAGTCTCAAGCTGAATCAAGGGAAATTGAGATTGGATATTAGGAAAAAGTTTTTCATGGAAAGAGTGATAAAGTTCTGGAATGGTCTGCCTGGAGACGTGGTGGAGTCACCATCCCTGGATGTGTTTAAAAAAAGGCTGGATATGGCACTTGATGCCACAGTTTAGTTGGGGTGTTAGGGCGTGGTCAATTGATCCTGAAGTTCTCTTCCAACCTAGTCATTCTGTGAATTCTGTGAAAAAGAGCCTTTTGAGCTGATACCACATTTCATCTATTAAAATGAAGAATAATATGATATCTGCTTTTTTCTGTAGACTTTTTTTTGTCATTAGTAACCTTTTTGTCCCAGATTCAGAGCATCACAGATGAGTCTCAAGGCTCAATTAGAAGAAATAGCTACTCCAGTCCATTGCCCATTGTCCAGGATGCTCAGGCACTGCGGACTAATGATTATCAACATTAGGAAGAGGTAGCTCGACATAGTGCTGGCTATGACTAGACGTATTTTCCATTGCAACATTTTGAGTACCCCTATTGCAAACTGAACAACATATTAACTACAATTTTTTCTAAATTGATTATGTTTACCTTATATTTCTTGTCTTTAGATGATGCTTCTGTGACATGAACTATATTCTCTTTCTCACATTTATTTTCCATAAAAGAAACTCATTTCTGAGACTGCCTGTTTTCTTAAGAGCCAGAAGCAGGGTGTTACATTAATAAACCTATTTCATGCTTTCATTGACTTCCTTTATAGTTCCTCTATTGAAGTACTGAAGATTCTCGGGGACTGTATTGATATACTAGATCTTTTAAGGAGTGCAAGCCATTTTTATTTGCGAGCTATTATTAACCCATATATGTCATTACTGTATTCTGTGGGGTGACATTGAAAGGAAATGGACTGATGTAATGAATTAGTTTAGTGTGCACTTAAAGTGTTGCTCATATGTAAAATGTGTAGCCTAGTTTGTAGAAGTGCTGTATATCTTTGTATTTCCCTTTCGTCATGGAGTGAGAGAACAAGCTGTTTGGTTTCATTAATTGAATTTAGTATCAAAATAGCACTAACAAGAATGTGCTTTTGTTGTGTTTGCATTTTTATAAACATGTATTATAGGTCCAGAATTTCTCTTGGTCTCACGGTCTTTCTAAAAATGGCAAATTTTCTTCCATTGAAGCATAGTTGTACTGAACTCATCTTACAGTTCTTCCTTTGAAATTTTAGTACATTGGATACTGCTGCATGGTATTTATGATATTGGCATGTATTTGTTAGCTTTTTTGATTCTCATGATAGAACTGTATTCAGAGTAACTTCTGATTTGTGGTCTTGACTCATCATTTAATCATCTGTGACTGTAGGAAGATCATCATACTAAGAGATATTTATGTGAACCTCACAACTGAACTCCAGAATTTGGGAATCCTGAAGGATAGGGACTAGGAAGTAATTTAGGGAATATACGGAAACTCAAAGGCATTTAAAACCACCTGCAATTACAGTTTGTGAACCACTAGAGGAATTGCTTTTCTGAGAATGAAAGTACAATTCTCATCTGCTTGGATTTTATTCATGGTTTTTATTGACCTGCATGAAATTCTTAATTACCAGGTATGTGGAGGGACCATGACTATGTCTAGCATGTGAATAATTGAGATTCCCAAATGGAACAGGAGCTTCAACTAATGATTTAAGTCTCTGAATAGCTTTCAGAACTGTTAAATATCTTAAACAAAAAGCAAACAAGCAAACAATCACAGGATAAAATAAATACCACCTCCAAAACAGAAAATTTCAAAGCACAAAAAGAATCCTGTCCCCAATTACCAATTCACTTATAATTTTTAGAGTCTAAGGTACTGTATTTGTGTTGTATTTGATGGAAACAGAGAAGCCTATGGACAAAGTATTATGAGGGAAAGTAAGTAAATAATGTGTTAGATATTTAATCTTCTTTTCCTCCAAATAAGCAAGGAGAATGGAAAATAGAAAACATAATATTCTTCCCACATGCATATGCGCTTTTTTGTTCTTGAAATTGATTAGAGTTTCTGCTGTTAAAAGGGAAGAGAAGACCCCTTCATGGCTAGATTTGTTATGTAAAATGCTCTTGTAGGCATAAATCATCTAAATCTATAACTAGACTTCAAATCAGACAGTCCCATACTGGCATCAGAGATTCATAGTTGTAGTTCAGCTAAAGGCATGTGAAATGGACAGTGTTTACAACAGTATCTGAGAAAATAATGTAACTTGATACAATGATAATACTGGCTTTAAAGTTTTTCATTGGCAAAACACCCTGATGTTAATAAAGTACTCTCTGGTGGAATTCAACCTCACTTTAGTTCATTACAAAAGTAACATTCCACATAAGATATAGTCTTGCAAATATAAACAAAATATGAACTTTTTTACAAGCAATTTTATTTCATGCTGAAGTTACAGTAGTCTCATATTTGTTCACAAAGTAAAGGTGCATTTTTCTTCAGCTTCTTTGGTTCTACGGCTGTGAAACTCCTTTTCAAAACTGTAATAACATGTAATTTACAAATGTTGATTTTGGCTGAATTGTGGGGTAATTATTTGTTTTGTGGCCAGGCTCAGCTGATCCATGATAAAAACACTGCCTCACGCTCTGCTCCAGCAGTTGAAGCAAGTGTGGCTGCTGCTGTACCAGAGAAAGTGCAAATGACCTGGACTAAAGAAAAGTTTGTAGCGGAAAAGCATAAAAACAAGGATTCCAATGTGTCTGGCTTTAAAGATATTTTCAACATGAAGCCGTAAGTATGCATATGGTATTTGGAGCTTTTTATTTCACTGTGTGTATTTTATTGGGGGAGGGGGCATTCTAGTTTGTTGTTTTATCTGGGTTTTGGTTTTTAAGAGATTCTGTTTTATTTAAAATTTCATGAACTTAAATGGCAGCCTTATAAAAATAACATAGACTTGGGTGGAATGACTGTAAAGAGTCATTCACAAGAATGTTGTGAGTGAAGTTTAAATATGACAGACTTTAAGCTGTTAACTCAACTTCTGGATTGTACCAGAAAGCATATGTGTTAAAAAGCTTATTATAATTATAACTTTTTATTTCTTCATGTGGGTGAAAAATTAGTGTATATGTCCCTGTATTTTATTGTGTTTGGTATTAGAGGGAGTTCCAAAGAAGCAGGTAGACTTTCAAGACATTTAGCTTATGTTTTTGATTTTAGGTGCATGACTTTGGGTATGGGGGGGAGTTTTCTTGGGAAGAGATGGGAGTGGGATGTTTTTGGTTTTTTGTTTGTTTGAATGGACATTCAACCCTCATCCTGTAAATTAAAGAAATAGAAAACTTGTGTAAATACAAATGTATTGCTATATTAAGTATTTGCTATTTAAATATTCCTTTATGTCTTTCTCTTAAATAGATAAGAGCTACTCCCTGTGTCAAACCAACGTAGTATACACAAAAACAATGACAGAGGGAAACCAGATTGTTTGTTTCCTCATGTTGTGATTTTAAGCATGCACATGCATCTTTTCTTAGCTCTGCAAGGAAGCTGCACTTAGAAACATAGCTTAAATTATTTTCTACACATGACCAAACCAAAACTGTGGATGTCAAGGGAAATCTTAATATCTAAATGAAACACATCTTAAATCTAGGACTTGTAGGCAATGCAGTTAGACAGCATATTTAAAGTTAGTACCTTAAAGTCCTGAGTCTTGGATTTGCTTTGAGCTCTTTAGAAATAGCTTGCCTTCTGCACATTCCAAAAATTATTGTGCTCATGATCTAAAGCATTGTCCTAGGCAGCATTATACTCTAATTATTAGGGGCTTTTAAAATTCATATCTTTGAAACATTTCCTATTACTACTTTAGAATTGTGCAAAACACTGATTTCAGATATTATTATTTTAAGACTACTGTATATAATTGGGTAGAAATTACAGTTCAAACTTGGTGTGCCTGTACAGTATATTAATATTGTTGACTTTAAAATGGCATAATAATAATAATAATAATAATAATAATAATAATAATAATAGTAATGATGATGATGATGATGATGTTGACTTCACCTGATGGCATAATTTTTTTTTCTATGCATTTGCTTCCCTTTCACATAGAGAATGGGAAAATCTGTAAGTCTAAATTTCACTTCACCTAAACAACATAGGCTGGGTTCTCTGGTTATTGTCATCTTGTACATTGTGTGCATGCTTCTAAATTGTAATTTGCAATGCATGTATTTTTTTGTTTTTTGTTTAATACACTCTGATTTAGCACATCACTGAAAAAATATCATTGTGACTTTTTAATATTCTCTTAAATATGATCAACTTTCTATTCAAGGTAAGTCACAAAACCTGTGTTATAGTTTCTGTAAGATTATAAAGCTTGACAGTACTTCTCTGCACCAGCATAATATTTAGTGTTTTAATTAACTACATTAAAAATGAATTCTTTTTTCTGGAAAAATAGGCTCTCATTGTTCTATAAGTACTTGGACAGTAGGGAATATTTGTTCACAAAGGGAACTTTCATGTTTCATCAAAAGTCAGTTCTTGCCTGCGTTCTACCAACCCATGCATGTGTAGAAATAACATAAGTTTAGACATACTTTGGGTATGACAGCATACAAAAATGGAATACTACATCTCTTGAGTGGAACTCACTTGACTGCTCTGCTTTTTTTAAGAGTTAAGCATTTTCTTAATTTTATCTGCTTAACAAATTGAGCTTCTTATAAAGATTTTGGAAGTGTATTTTGTCTACTGTGTATGATTTCAGTTCTACCCGTGCTTGAAGGATAAGTGATGTTAGCCTCAGTTCACATTTTACACATCATGAGCCTTTATTTCAATGCTGAATTTTTGCCCACTCTGTCACAAAGTTACACTCTGCATTTTACTTTTGGTTTAACAATGTTTCAGTTTCAATATTTATGCTTCTCAGTTAGACAATCTTGCCTCTCTTCATAGTTCTTTTTAGTCTTCTCAAAATGTAATTCTGCTCCAAAAATTGGAACTTCAAGCTTTCCTTTGTTCCATATATAGTTTTTGTACACTTGGTTCTTAGGATAGCTGGCCACCATGATAGAAAATCTTCCAGCAGGGACAGATAAACTCAGTTTTAGAAATATCAGTCTCTTATAGCGGGGAAGATGGGAGGTAGCAGAGCATGAAGAATCATTGATAGGGCTGGTTTCCACTGGCCACTAAATTTCAGGCCAAATTACTTTTAACTATTTATTTGGGGGAAAAAACCAAACATACAAGCCCTACTTTTAGGCAGCAGATTTTGTAGATAAATGGACTAAGGTAGAGTTTGAATATTTTTGTCACACTGTAGCATATGACTTATTTCCAACCCTGGTTAACTCTACACACAGTTCCTGTTTCTCAGGAACTGTAAGGAAACTGTTCTTTTGTTCTGAAAAACCACTGAACCATAAAAAGAGATACTAAAATAAGGACATTTAAAAAACCCTAGCACTTTTTAATTCTTGTGCACAGATCTACAACAATTGTATTTGTAGGTGAAACAAGGAAAATATTAGGTAATGTTGATAGTGTAAAGGGATAAGCTCAATTTCATTTCACTGCTTACTGCCATACGGTTACAACATAAGTTAGCATTTTTTTCAAAATTCTATGGTGTTTCTGAATTTTCTTCACCAACTGGTAGAATTTAGTAATGGTTCCAAAGGAGCATGAGTAAAATCTTTTACTGTACAACATAAATATTTTGATCTTTCCATTGCAGTCCTGTAATTTCATTGTTTGGAAATTCTTGTATAAATCCAGTTACTTTTTATGTAAGTCAATAAACAAGATTCTTAGTGGTTCTTGTCTGACCTGTAACATCTATTGAAACCATTTTTAATTCATCTTGGTAGAAGATAATGGACAACTGGAAGATTTGTGCATTTTGGCAATTTACTTGGAACTGCTTGAATTTCAGAGTTAAACGTTCTTGCCAAAAGTATTACATTTAATTTATTTTGAATATGTACATTTACTAGTATCCATGAAAATACCTTGCTTTACATACTTATAATTTCAAATAAATATTGTATGATTCAATTACGTACGTGTTATAACAATACTTAAAAATGTTTCTTTGCATGCTAGGAATCAGTCAAATGTGAGAAGAATGCACACTGCTGTGAAGCTTAATGGAGTAGTGCTTAATAAATCACAGCATGCTCAGCTGGTCCTCCTGAATATGCCTGGACCTCCTAAAAACAGAAAAGGGGATGAAAACTGTATCCTCTACTGTATTGATTCCATATTTCTTGAAATTGAGAATTACATTTTTTGTGATTCTGCCATTACCTGTTGGGATAATCATTACTAAGTAGGGTAAGCATAAGTCTGCCTATAAGAAAATGACATAAAGAGAGTTAAAAAGTAAAAGATAAAAAAATCTTGATTGGGGGGGTGGTTTATTGATATAAAGGATTTCCTTAACTTTGAAGTAATTTAAAAATTTCCTATTCTTATCTTTTTTTGTAGATGAGTAGGGCAAAACTAGGAATGTCCCCCAACTTAGGCTTAACTTCCACTTTAATAACCAGATAACAGGACAGTAAAGGGGGACACAGAAATACTCTGATGAAATTGTTGAACTTTATTTTTTCATTATATGTCAGACTTTTTGAGAAGTTACTAGATATTTTATTTTTCTTCTGAGTAAATTCCTTGACCAAATGATATTTCAGACATGGAATTTCTGGAAGTTCTGACAGAAGGTCTAGATAGAGTTCTCCTAGTCCGAGGCAGTGGACGTGAAGTGATCACCATTTATTCTTAATCTGTTTGCATGTGTTTTTCAAACACAACAGACCCCCCATCATAAGAAAACAAAGTTTTTTGCCATAATTTGAGCAGCTTCGTTGTCTTCTAGTGCATTGAAAATTAGCTTCAAGCTGAATCTTCTGATGATGAGGTTTTTTTCCCCTAGGAAGATGTTCTATTTAAATAACATTTTAAGCAGGTTTATGTAGAAGATTAATAAATGGTGAATTAATAAATGGTGAATGGCTTAGGATATTTATATGTAGCATGTTCTGACACTTCTTATGCTGTGGTAAAACGAAAAAAATTGGTAATGCAATCGTGTTTTTAAAGATATAGAAATGTCAGCGACTTCTGATTATTTTAATCTTTGCTCTGCATCTAAATAAAAGGGAAGGGTTTTAGAAAAGGTTGTCTTTTTTTCTTACCAAAATGCTGCTATGTTGCTTCTTTTGGAATTAGTTGTGGTTCAGGAACCTTCCTTCAGAGATGTATACAGCCAGTCAAATTTGTTTATGAAGGGCATTAATGTTTCCCAGAAGTTTGTTATTTGCCATACATGTTAAAAATAACATTTCTGTATTTAAAATACTTAGATAGCTGAAACCTCCAGATGATAAACAGATAAGCTGTGTGAGTTCTTTTCTATGAGGTACTGGCAGTTACCATTATTTTGCATGATTATAGCAATAATGAAACATGAGAGCATCCAACTTGCAGGAAGGCGATTGTTCACAAACTCCACCTGGTTCCAAATATAATTCAACAGCTGATAAACCACAACAAGATGGTTAATAAAATGCAGTCTCTTGTTTTCAAATATTTATATTTTGAAAATGTTGTATGTATGTGCTGCTGTTTGAAATAAAATCTGCTTTTCTGAACTGAATGAACTCCTAAATGTTTTTCATTTGAAATTGTTGAGTAGTTCAGTTTAGATGCTCAATAGAAACCTTTTGCTTCTGTTCCAATTCTGTTCCTTTTTAGGCAGTCTTTAGTTTTGTAAATGTTGTTTAAGACCTAAAGTGTATCAGAAGATTCTGCTCTAAAAAGAATAGGTCTGTTTAAACATATAAGCCACTATTTTATCTATTTTATTTTTTATTTTTTTAAATTCCTTTATAATAAAATCAAGATGTCTGTTGCTCAGACTAGAACAAGAGTGATGCAGTGCCCAAGTCCCTGGCTGGGCTCAAGGCCAGTGTTTTTATCATAACACTCAGGTCATGTAAGACAAAGCCTGTCCCTGTAGTTTGATGCACAGGAACAGAGGGAATAAAAAGGTAATCAGGCAGCCCAGTGAACACCTGATGAGTCAAAAGCACTTCTGGGATACTTCAAAAGGCAATTGGAAAGGCATGCTGCACACCAGAATGTCCCTGTATACCACTTGGTGTGACTGTAGCTCTATGTCTTTGGTTAGGAATAGGTTTATGCATAGGCACTCAGAGGTACCTTGGGGGCACACCAAAAACACTCCTTGGTTTCTTAGGTACAATGAAAGGCACATGGAGGTCCTGTGGACAGATCAGGAGGCATGTGAAGGTTCTAGATTTGCACAGTATATCAGTTGAATTAAAAAACATTCTCAGGCCAGTGAGGAGAAGAAAAACAGCAGCAGATGCCCCTACTGCACTCCAGATGGCTCTAAGCTTTTCATGGGACATATTAAAAGGCACTCCTTGGGCTGTGGTGCAGGGCCATCAGCAGGCATTTATAGAACTGATATGTGGGGTTGGGGGTCAGAGACAGAAACATGACACAACATCAGTGGTCATCAGCAAACAGCAATGGGTTTAATGTGTCTGCCCCTTTTATAGGGACTTTGGATTTCCCAGGCTCAGATAGTTGATTGGATGACCTCTCTCTGCCCAGTGGTGCATCAGCATCTAAGCTAGAATAGGGTTGGCTGAGATCTTTGCTTGGGTTTGAATCCAACCTATCTGTGCCTTATCCAGGGACTTGTTTTCTTCTAGGTTGGTTGAGTTTAGGGGGCAGCTTCATATCAGCTGCAATGAGACAACAGATGACTGCAGATAGCTTGTAGTAAAATGAATTATAAAAATTTAGTTTAAAGAAAGGCTTTCAGAGGCGTCTGGAACCTACCAAAAGCTCTGTGAGTTCCCTTAGATGCAAGGCAAGACTGACAGAGGGCATACCAGAAGGCATTTGAGAAACTTGTGGAAGTGGTCAAGAACAAACCTTCAAGCTGGAAAGTACAAAACATTAACTTAGACAGGAAGTTTTTGAAGATTGAACTTCAGAAGAAGATAGGCTTCTGAGACTCTTATATGGGCTTGTGTGTTACAGGGAGCATCTGTGCTGTGATGGAGGAGGACATGCAAACACTTACATGCTGGTTTCATTTTTTTGAGATTTGCTTGTAAGTTCACAGTATTAAGAATTACAGGCTATGAGTTATCAAACACTATGATTTAAAGTGGTGGATATGTGGGATAGTCACATGCAAGACTAGTCAGGGCAAAATGCCATTGAGGCCTTTTTTCTGGTGATAGTTTGTTATATTTCCTAATGGTCTCATTAGACAGAGCTACAGGACGATTTTGCCCCTATTCTCACCTGCAAATCTGTCAATCGGTTCTGGACTTGTCAACACGTTCTGGGGTGCGATATGGTTTGACGTTTTTGGCAGGGACCCACTTAATTCCAGCACTTGTAGAGACAGAAGCCTACCCTTTGTCCCAGGTTATTAATCGAAAAGGACCTTCAATTTGTCTAGATTCAGACAATTTCTAATTAAGACAGGAGGATTTTCTTTCAGTTTTGCCTGTGTGTTATTTGAAAAGTGCCTAAAGATTGGTGGATCAGGTTCTGCACCTGAACTGTTTAGAAAATTAAAAACATACAAAGCCTTGTTCAGCCTCATCTGTGGTGTGACCTCAACTCTTTAAATATGTCAAGAAGTGAGGTAAGAATCCATTAACTTATGGCAGTAAACATATATCATGGATACTATCGGCAATGATGAGAGAGACGGGGAGACTGTGAGATGGTCAAAAGAATCCAAATTTATTGTGGACTACACTGCTTATATAACTATTTTAGGAAGACTAATAATGTTTTAGTACAATGCTTGGGTTAATCATCACATAAACAAACATACATTTTACAACATCTCTTGCTTGCAGAAGTCTTGATGTCATTTTCCAATAAGTGAGTCTGATTTAATCTTACTGCAATCTTCAAAGCTGTTTGTTCTTGCCAAGGCATCTTGATTTTCAAATCTCTTATGCTAACCAAGTCCAAAGTCCATCATTTTTCTTATGTGTCCCAATATCTCCCTCTTCTCTTTTCAACCAAAACCACTCCTTTAATGGCCTTATTAATAAATCTCTGCATACATTGAAACAAGCAAGGTATCATGATTAATACAATTATTATCAAAAATCATCATATACCCATCTTAAAAAGAAGCTTTCAGCTAAAAACCTTAGCTACTAAAGGCTCAGGCTTGATCTTTAAAAACATTTCTGAAGACAGCTGCAGGGGGAGCATTACTGGATTTAGAAAGTCTGCCAGAAGTATAATTGCACTGAAAGTTTTGATTCTTATACCCAAGGTGATAAGGAGAAACATGCCAAGCTTTAGAATTTTTTCTTCCTGTGTATTTAAAATTAACACAAAAATCCAATTTCACAGAACCCAGGGGCTCTAATTCTTGGGGTTCTGAGGGTATTTCAGGAGGGTAAGGGGTCAATTTTAATTTGATTTGATTTCAAAATTTTTAGTGTAAATATTAGTGTACAGTTCTGGAGGAGCTATATTCCACCCTATTTTTTTTTTAATAATGTGTGTTTCTCATTATGAACATAAAGGCAACATAAAAGCAAAACAATAAAAAATAGTAAACTTGTACTAAGTAAAAATAAATTAGATAATATATACAATTAGTAGTACATGAAAAATAGAATGGTGATTTAAAACAATGCATTATCAATTTCTTAAATATTCTACTGTTACTTAGAGTTTGTAGTAATTGGCAAACTTCCTTTTAAAGTGAGAGCTTGGAAAACCATTAGTGGGTAAGATTTCCAAGTTCATTTCAAAAGGAGGTTTAGCTATTATAGGTCTAAATTTGGCAAGTCAAAATTACTTGCGTATAGTTTTGGGTTTATTGGTATATTTCCCTACAATTAAGGCCAGGACTTGGCCAGGGTCCAGGGTTTAACTGGAAGAGTCTTTTTAATATCTTTTAAAAACCTCTAAGTAATAGTAGTTAGAAAATTTCTTTAAAATAATACATGTCTTATAAATAGCTATATAACAGTATGTGGAAGTTTGTAAATCAGCTGCCTTTGTCATTTATCTTTAGCTAAATAGTAGTAAAAAAAGGCATTAAACAGCTTACATCTGATAACAGTCATAATATGAAATTGTTACTCATTCTTTAGTACTACTTATAAATAAAAAAAAAGAAAAAAATTTTCTTATTTCTATAACGAAATAGCTGTATCTCGCCATTTAAATGAGCAAATTCTGACAAAATTACTTTAGGCTTTACGGCATTCACTTGTATAGCAAGCAGACAAACCTGTGAGTGGTGCAAACAGTGTAGAAACTTGGAGGGAGGTTCCTTGCCTGGCCCCTGCTGTAGGGCAGGGGCAGTGGACAGGAAGATGGCTCTGGCCATCTGGTACTTGGCCAGGTGATCATTAGCCACAAACTGGTGACGGTAACTGCTTTCTGAAGTGTATGTTCTCCTTTCAGATTGGTGAAGTCATGTTCACATTATTGCCCGAGAAATTTGTCTATGTACTAGCAGCAGTAGTGTGCAAAGAAACTTCCTTAATATTTATCTTTTTGTGTCTATTTATTATTTTTTTTACCAGTGACTGTGGCAGTTACTTTTTGCCATCAGTGTTAAGGGGTTTGTTCTAGAAACATGTACACTCTATAAAAAGTCTCTTGGTTTTTTTTACAGAGCTTGTGAACAAATGCATTTGTAATGAAGAATGATTAAAATATTGTTGGAACATTTCTCAGATTTGATGACTTTGTCAGTATCCTTTAATGGAAGCAGTTAAGGTCATCCACTTTATGCTTTCGCTCAAGCCGTTAACTGCCTTTGAGATATTTGAGTTCATTAGCTAGAACCATTTTCTGTGGTTTAGTTGTAAGAGGAATGAGGGATTTGTCTTTACAAACAAGCTGTGGGTCTGCTGGTAGATAAAACTAGTGCTGAGAGATAAAAGAAACATTGGGAGGGATTCCACTGATTGATGAATGGAAGAAGATATTTGCTTTTACAAATTAACTTTAGGCTTGCTGATAAATGAAATTCGACATTGAAAGATGAAAGAAACAATGGAGGAAAACCCTACATCCCATAAGAATTAAAAATTAAAAATAAAAAGGGAGGATTACACATGAAGCGATAAATAAACTCCACAACCAGATATAGTTATGGGTATGTATGTCAGTGCCCACCACAAGCAAGATAGCTCTGATGAAAACTTGTGCCCCAAGCTTTAGTCTGACGCACATCTTTATTCACAAAGGTATTCCATATGCAATACATTGCACAACTTTGCCATGCATATTCATGTTCTTGCCTCGCATGGTAATCAGATCCACGCCCTTCCGGGCATGCGTTGTTTGCTGTGGTGGTTGCACAGGGGTCTCTGGTGGTCTCTGAGGCTGAAGATTGTGGTTTTCCTCATGACCAAACTTTTGAACTTTTCTCCTTTGCGCATGCGCTTTTGGTCCCTTGGTGCTTATCTGAGTACGTCTGTTGGCCTTGATTAGCTTGGAGGCAGAGGAGTCCCTTTATCTGGGCTCTTTTGCATCTCTTGGTCTTCTCTGGTCTTGTTCTTTATGCAAGAAAGAACAAGAAATTTGTATTTTCCTATGCCCTTTGTACCATGGCAGAGGTTTCTTAAGTAAAAAGGTTAAAATTCAACTCATGGTTCTACAGGCTAAACTTTAAATGCTTAATTCATATTGCTAATTCAAGTGAACTCCAAAAATCTCTCTTTCATACATTAGAAGGAAATCTTTGGTATTAGGCATTTTGGGAAGTCTGTACCTCTCGAATATGTCAGCCAATGGGGAAA
The DNA here is from genome assembly GCF_028769735.1 of Zonotrichia leucophrys gambelii. NCBI lineage: Eukaryota > Metazoa > Chordata > Aves > Passeriformes > Passerellidae > Zonotrichia > Zonotrichia leucophrys. The sequence continues at coordinate 58,341,268 of NC_088171.1, forward strand.
GAGAGAAGGGAAATGTGGCCGGGAAATTAGGATAAAAAGGAGGCTGCATCCTCCAAAAATTGGAGACAGCCCAGGGGAATGCCCCATGGCCTCTCCCTTTATTCGAATAAAGTAAAAGGACTCCTCTGTCTCCTTTTTGGACATAAACCTCTGATGTTTGTGGATTAATTTTTCTGAAAATTGGGGGCTCATCCTGGGATCTTTCCACTCTCTGGGCGGTGGGCAGTGAGCGGAGCTGAAGGCGTGCCTCACCCAGTTTGAGTGATCAGCTCCTCTTGGTGCTGGCCGGCACTGTGTGATTGATTGGGTTCCTGAGACTGTCCAGAAGACAGACAAATGGTGTACCAGGGGGATCTGTGAAGAGTCCACAGGGAAGGACCACTGAAAATCCCACTGGTGAGTAAAATGGGATCTTTGGGGAGCAAACCTGGGAGGGCACCCATGGAGGGTTGCAAGGAGGGTTGCAAGGGTAAAGCTGGGAAGGGGCCCCAGCAAAAGGATGACGATCGCACATAATACCCCCAGAGAGTCCCTCGGGGGGAATGCTGAGGTCTTGGAACAGATTATACATTCACCCAGAAGTAACTACGGAGATCATGGTAAAATATTGTTATTTTGTGTGGCCAGAGTATAAGTTGCCAGAGGGGCTTATATGGCCACCTTATGGAACAGATAGAATTTGTTTGTGTCAAATTTGTGGAGGTATTTGGAGGAGAATTGGAAAGGATGGATTGAAAGGGAATGTGGATTGATGTGGACTAGACAAGAAACAGGAGAAATCTATGTGTTAAGAAAAAAGGGGAGGAAGAGGAAAACTGTGAGGATTGGAATGCAGGTCCCCTGTGTCTTCACCTCTCGGAGCAAGGGGATCAGAGAAATGCTGTTCCTATGGCCCCACCTGAGAATAACAATGATGTGGGGGGAGAGGAGCAGCATATTGTGTCCCTCCCTAGGACTAGAAGAGGACCTCAATTTAGGACAAGAGAATCCCCCTGGACCCAAGAGACAGAGGTAAACCAGTAGTGCCACTCCACCAAGTTCCTTTGAGGGTCAAGGGGGAGGGTTTGGGTTTGTAATTGTACCACTTACTACCCAGGGTGAGGGTTGAAAAAAGGAATTACCCCCATATTTGGATGATCCCTTCAGGGTGGGGGAAAAGAGAGAGGAATATTTGGGAAATGCAGATTATACATGGAAGAACTGGGATTTTCTTTTGGGGATTTTATTTGGCCAAGCATTGCAGAAAATATTAAGAGAATTTACTCCACCCAAGGAATTAGGTTGTTACAGTATGCAGATGATTTGCTTTCATCAGGGGAACGGGAAAAGGTGGTTGAGGAGGCTACTGTAAAACTGCTTTATTTTCTTGCCAAAAAGAAAAAAAAAAAAAAAAAAAAGGAAAGATTTACAGTGTCTAAAAAGAGGTCCAGTTGGTAGGAAAAAAAAATTCTAATACCTGGGATATCTGGGACACATTCTGACTGGGGGATTACAGTGTATTTATCCAGAAAGAATACAAGGGATTTTACAAGTACCATTATCCCAGGCAAGGAAAGGAGTTAAAGGAATTTTTGCAGTTGGTGGTGTACTGCAGTGTTGGGATTTATAAAATTAGAGGGTTTTGAGAAAGTGGTTAAAAAGGCCGGCCTCAGACATCAGACTTGTGAACATTGCTAATACAGCAAAAATTTTTCTAAGCAGTAGAGCAGACGTGAGAAATAGAACAATAAGCTCCTGTGGTCTGTCTATATAGGTTGCAACAAGGTTATTTAATGTATGTCTTTAGAAGGTTAGTATGAATGAGTCTCTGTGCTTTGTCTCTCATAAACGAGCCATTGTGTTAGAAAATAAGTCCCTATTGTGTTAACTACCATTAAGTGTGTTTCATATGATTGGATAGAATTATTGTCAATATGTTTTGCTGTATGTGTGATTGGCTGAAACTTAGGCTGAGATGGCTTTATGCTACCCTGTAACGTGACGTTTCCTTGGAATTCCATTTGAATCAGTGAGCTGTAAACATATTCTGTCTCCATTGTCCTAACAATGTACTGAGACTGATGTTTGAAATAAACAGCTCACAACACCGATTCAGAGCGTCCCGTTCCATTCACATCTGTATATAGCTTGCCGACGGCAAAATGGTGCCTATCCTCTGTGAGGATGATATTTAGACTAGGATGAAAAAGAAAATTGTGGAAAAACCTGGGCGTCGGAGACCCAGTGTTAATCAGGAGGACTATAGCATCCCCTTTGTCGTCTGCAGCTGATGTGTTTGTAAGTAATCTTTTTCTAGGGGGTGCCTGGGTGATGAAAATGGGAAATCATTTATCTAAAACAGAATGGGACTTTTTTACTGGAAAAAGGACATTCAGATATCTCAAAAACTGAGCTTAAAAATTTACTCATCTGGGTGAAAGCAAATACTCAAAATATAAATTTAGTCTGCTTTTACCTTTGATTTTTGGGATCAGATAAACTGGAAAATCCATAATTTATTCTCTCTCAAAAAAGATGAGAGTCTAAGTATACTTATCCCTGCCGCCAGGGCTTTGCTGGAGTGTTTTAAAAAAACTGACACTAACCAGGACAGTTCTGACTCACAAAACAAAATATCTTGCTCAGACTCTTTAAATCCAAGTAAAATTGAGCCTGCGTCCCTCTCGGGGAATTTATCAGGTTTTGGTTGGTGTAATTCCCTTTCCTCGGGTGAATCCAGTGTATCTCTAGACTCCGCGGACAGTGTTGCATCCTCTGTTTCTTCTGGGCTTTCCAGCATCTCTGCAGTCGAAAACAGTCTTCCGTCCCTTCCTCTGGGAAAAAATGAACTCTTGCAGTATTGGGAAAACTGTGCGGACTTTTCGTTACATTCCAGGAACGTGAAATTTCTGAAATTTGTTCGGGGGAGGGTGTAAACTGCACGGATAGGGGAGATGATTTGCAGAGGTTTTGTGATAAAGAAACTGTGTGTTCTAAAATTGTACAAGCAAGGACAATGAAAACTGATTTAGAGCCTACTTTCCCTGGTCGGGGGGCCATGGAGGTTGCTCCTACCACTGCTGTCCCTTTTCGGGAAAGTACCACTCCAGATTCAGTTCAAGCATGTCGGGTGCTTTGTGATTTGGGAAGCTCTTTTTTGGTAAATTGTTCAAATAAGTCACTGCCTGGGTTTTCTGTGGTTCGTCAGACTTTTGATACAGAGGATGAAATAGCTGGAGCTGCAGCTTTGCTTCCAGAGAGCAGGGCAGTGGGGAGGTCAAATGTAATGGTTAGCAGCCAGGAATTGAGTCTAGCTAGGGGGGCTCTGCCCAGGCAGAGGTTTGAGGAAAGAGCAGAACCTTTTTGAAAGATCTCTGGGAAAAAACAAGCTGAAGTTTTAAAAAACTCAAAATCTATTTCTTTTGCTGTTGAGAGAAAGGATAGGGTGTTAAATTCTCAGTCTGACGTTGGCTGTTCTCCAGCTGAATCTTCACAGGCAAAGGGACTTTGTGAAACATGCCATTGTTCTTTAGTAGAAATTATCAGAGATAAAAATTCAAGGTAATGTTTCCTGCAAGAGGCAAAATTTGGCTTTGTTCCTTGATCCGGGGAACACACCTCCTTCCCGACCCCTCTGGGCAGGGCTTCGAAGGGGGCATGTTGTTTGATTGAGCCATCCTCTGTCCCTCATGGCAGGGCTCCAAGGGGGGCGTGTTGTTTGGATGTCTTTGCCAAGAATTCAGGGGCATGTTCTTCTGCCCATTTTGGCAGAGTTCCTGGGAAACTTTGTTGCTACAGCAACATCCCTGCCAAGAATTCGGACATTGGCAGACTTCCCAGGACAGCTACTGTCAGTGAAATTGTCTGTTCCTCTGAATCAGAAAAAGTATTGATGAAAGATAGAAATAAAATGCAAACTACAATTAAACAAGGTGAAACAGAATCCTATGGTTCTTTTTTGGATAGATTAACTCAAGTAGTTGAAAGGCAATGTCCAGATGAATAAGCCCGTTCCTATATTGTTCAAAACCTTGCTTTTGTAAATGCTAATGATGAATGTAGAAAAATTATTTTAACTTTGCCTGATCAGCCTCCAACCATTACCCAGATGCTAACAGCTTGCAGCAGACTTATGGGTTCACAAAATCTTGCAAATTTACAGGTCAATGCTTTGGGAAAAACATTGGAAGACAATTTGACACAACAAATGGATAAAATTGAAAAGCTTTTAGAAAAACAAGAAGAACATTGGGAAAATTCTGTTAGCACTGTACAGTTGGACCCCGATAAAAGGCTTCATTGCTTTGCTTGTGGTAAACGAGGTCACCTTAAAAAGGATTGTCGTGGGACAGCATTTCCATCAAATCAATTTTCCATCTGCCGTTGATGCCGAAAAGGGAGGCATCTTGCTAAACACTGTCACTCTCAATTTGACATCCATGGCAAGCCTCTGTCGTTAAACTTCAAAAACAGCGTGTTGAACCGCGCTCAGACACAAGTAGTGGTACCCCCTGTCAATCAGGTTCCCGATCAAATGATGTTGGTACGTCAGCCATTTGTCCCTCAATCAACCAACCCTCAAATGGTTCCAGCTCAATACTCTCAATTACAAGGTTTGAATTGGCCTCCACAAAACTAATTCTTCTTTTAAATAATTTATGCTGGGTGAATATTCCTACTGGGGTTGTCAACCCTTGTCAACAGGAACAAGATTTTTTAATTCTAGGCAAAGCAAACAACAAATTTCTCAGACTCTCAATTCTTCCTGTTGTTGTTTCAGTAAACTCTAATGAAGAGTTGATTTTAGCTCTTGCATTTTATGTTCCTATGGTAATTCCACCAAAAACACCTATTGCTATTGCATTTCTGTCACCTAGGAATGTGCCTTCTAGTACCTCAGGTCCAGAGGTCTTTTGGCTACAATGTTTGGACCATGACCAACGGCAACTGACTTGTAGCTTGACTCACTGTGGTAAAACAATTTATGTTACAGGTATGCCTGATACTGGCACAGATGTTTCTATAATTTCTCACATGTTCTGGCCCAATGACTGGTAGCTCCTTCAGGTTCTCTTTCCGGGATTGGAGGTGCTACTGCGTGTTTGCAAAGTGCATCCATGATTAACATTACAGGTCCTGAGGGAAAGACTGCAACGGTGTGTCCTTTTGTTGTTCAGAAGCCTCTCACCGTCTGGGGGAGAGACGTCCTGTCCCAATGGGGAGCAAAACTGGAAGTGGGCCTGTAATGAAAGCCACATCAAAACCTGCAACTTTGAAGCTCACCAGGAAAACTGATCATTCTGTATGGATCGATCAATGGCCTTTGACAGAGAAAAAATTAAATATTCTTAATTAATTGGTAAAGGGACAATTTACAGCAAGGTCACATCGCTCCCACAAACAGTCCCTGGAATTCTCCAGTCTTCATCATCCACAAGAAGACATCGGACTCCTGGAGGTTGCTGCACAACCTGAGGAGGATTAATGAAGTGGTTGAAGACATGGGACCCCTTCAACCTGGACTTCCCTCTTTATCCATGATCCCAAAGCATTGGCCTCTTGTCGTAATTGATTTAAAGGACTGTTTTTTCCATATTCCACTTCATCCCAATGATGCCCCAAGATTTGCCTTTTCAGTTCCCGTCATAAATCGTAGAGAACCCGTCCAAAGATACCACTGGAAAACTTTACCACAAGGGATGAAAAATTCGCCTATAATTTGTCAATATTTCATCGCCCAAGCTTTGTCTCCTGCTCGCCAGAAGTTTCCAAGATCCATGATTTTACACTGCATGGATGATTTGCTTATCACAGCTTCTACGCAGGAAGAGATGGAAGAAACCCATGCCTGTGTTGTTGCAGAAATCCAAACAGCTGGACTTGAAATCTCTGCAACAAAAATTCAAGAAGTTCCACCTTGGAAGTACCTGGGATGGAAGATGACTGAGACGACAATAACACCACAAAAGATACAGATCTGGACCAGTGTCAACAACCTGCAAGAATTACAACAACTTTTGGGACAAATCAATTGGGTTAGACCGATGTTGGGAATTGCCAATGATGAACTGGGTCCTCTCTTTGATTTGCTGAGAGGAAGCTGCAACATCCCTTCACCAAGAACGTTAAAGCTCGTGCAGCCCTCGACAAGATCACAGAAGCTCTCCAAAGAAGATAAGCTCATCACTGTGTTCCAGAAAGCCCTTTCTTTTTTGCAGTTTTAGGAGAGATGATGCAACTTTGTGGTCTCATTTTTCAGTGGGACCCTTCAAAGCCAGATCCTTTGTTGATAATAGAGTGGATTTTACCTCCCTACAGGTTCCCAAAGACGATTTTCACAGTTTCAGGAATGATTGCACACATTGTAATTAAGGCCAAGACCAGATTGTTAACTTTAGCAGGCCAATAATCTTCAGTTATTTATTTACCATTGAAAAAAGATTACCTCAATTGGGCAATGCAAAATTCTGATGATTTACAATATGCATTCTTGGGTTTCCCAGGTGTTTGTTCTGTTCACTACCCAGCTCACAAACTACTGCAGGCAAAACTGAGTTTCAGAGAAAAACCTAAATTAAGTGAAGAACCTTTAAATGCAGTGACTCTCTTCACTGATGGCTCTGGCAAAAGTCACAAATCAGTCGAAACTTGGTTGAATCAAAAAACTAATGCATGGGAGTCTGATATTCAAACAGTAGAAGGATCTCCTCAAATTGTTGAGCTTGCTGCTGTGGTTTGGGCTTTTCAGCTTTTCCCTCAACCTTTTAATTTAATCACAGATTCTGCCTTTCTTGCTAATGTGGTTAAGAGATTAGATGGGTCAATTTTAAAGGATGTTAGCAATGAAACCCTATATCGTTGGCTTTCATGTCTTTTTACAACTTCTCAATATAGAACTAATCCATACTTTGTTTCTCACATCAGGGCTCATTCTTCACTTCCTGGATTTTTAGTGGAAGGAAACGCGAAAGCAGACAAACTGACAATGGTTATTTCAAACACTTTGCCAAACATTTTTGAGCAAGCAAAATTGAGTCATGCTTTTTTCCACCAAAATGCAAAAGCACTTGTGCGGATGTTTCAAATCTCTAAAAGTCAAGCTAAAGCTATCATCAGTACTTGCCCTGACTGTCAGCATGTGCAGCCTCTGTTTCTACAGGAGCAGTCAACCCCCGAGGTTTGCAAAGCCTGCCGTTGTGGCAAACAGACATCACTAAATACCCTTCCTTTGGTAAATTCAAAAATATTCATGTTTCAGTGGACATGTTCTCTGGTGCAATTTTTGCTTCCCTTCACACAGGTGAAACAGGCAATCATGCCTGTCATCATTTTCTGCAAGCTTTTGCTTCATTGGGTGTACCCCAAGAAGTAAAAACTGACAATGGTCCCTCATACATATCTCAAAAATTGGTCATGTTTCTAAACGAATGGGGTGTTCAGCACATCATTGGTATTCCTCACTCTCCCACAAGCCAAGCAATTATTGAAGGGGCACATCAAACATTAAAACGCATTTTAGATCAACAGAGAGGGGGACCGTGAGATCACACCACAGATGAGGCTGAACAAGGCTCTGTATGTTTTTAATTTTCTAAACAGTTCGAATACAGAACCTGATCCACCAATCTTTAGGCACTTTTCAAATAACACAGAGGCAAAACTGAAAGAAAATCCTCCTGTTCTAATTAGAAACCCTGAATCTGGACAGATTGAAGGTCCTTTTCCATTAATAACGTGGGGCAAAGGGTGTGCTTCTATTTCTACAGGTGCTGGAATTAAGTGGGTCCCTGCCAAAAACATCAAACCATATCACACCTCAGAACCTGTTGATGAGCCCAGAACCGAGGAAGCAAGTATGCAGACGTGAGCCGAACAGAGGGATCCCGGGTCACGCCTGACGTTCCTTGTGCCTGACATTCTTTGTGCATCAGTGGAACCTGCAAACTCTAATTTTGTGTTAATGTTATTTATGAGTGTGTCAATTGTATGTTGAATGTTTGTTTAACAGAGCTGATTTTTGGCAAATATTTAGGTTATTGTTTTTGTGGAGAACAAAATTTTAAAATTGATATATCTGTAAAGATTCTGCCAAAACTTAGCTCATGAAAAAGATGGAGCAAATGCAAGTTGTATGTTCGTATTGGTGGATTTTAATTGTTTTTTGTCATGCAGATTTGCCTGTGGAACAAACAAAAACAAATGTTTGGGTGACCTTAGCCAAGGCAGCCGGCTCAGATACTATATGTTTGTCTAACTCAGAACCAGAAAAACCTTTTTCAACCTGTCTGGTTCATGTGCCAGTAAAAGAATTGCTTTTGGTCAAAAATCAATCCCATGGTAAGCCAGGTGGAATTGACAATGGAAACAATCCCTCATTGAATTGGAATGTCTGGTCCAAAAAACTTCCCAAGGCAGCATCTGAACCTCAAGAATTAGAAATGCTTGGCTCTTTAACCATGGATTTTTGCTTTACTTTCACAGCTAGTGCCTGGTGAAAAGGTGATCCCCCAAAGTACAATGTTACTCCTCATTATTTTGCATATAGAAATTTGAGTTGTTGGTGTAAGTTTTCAAACAGTTGAGATGTGCTTTCTGAGGCTGATCAATATCCACGGCAATTGGTTCATTTGTGGAGACAGACCTTGGAAAGGCATTCCAGCGCACCTTGAATGTGGCCCTTGTAACATTGGGATGCTCACTATAATTGCACCCACTGCCAAAGCAGTGATGAAAAAGAAACAAAGGAGAACGAGAGCTATTCCTCATTATGAGGAGAACTGTCAGAGTGATTTTATGCCTTGGAAAGCTGCCAGAAGGATTTCAGCAGGGTTGTTTTTACCCCAATTGGCTTCAGCAATGGCATTGAAATAATTAGATCGAGTTGGATGCTGGCTGAGCAAACAAGCTAATGTCACATCCTCTGCAATTAGTGATATGTTAACAGATGTTGATAGTGTTAGACATGCTACTATTCAAAATAGACCAGCAATTGATTTTCTTTTAGTTGCACAAGGGCATGGTTGTGAGAAATTTGAAGGATTGTGTTGTATGAATTTGTCCGATCATTCTGAATCCATTCACAGAAGCATACAAAAACTGAAAGATTTGACAGCTCAAATTAAAGAAGACGGTGGTTCCTGGCTAGATGATTTGTTTCAAGAATGGAGCTTTGCACCTTGGCTAAGACAATTTTGCAAGATAGGTCTTTATGTATTCAGTATTCTGATATTGATATTGATAGTAATACCCTGCATACTTCAGTGTGTGCGGCGAATGATGAACAAAACGGTCCGAGAAGTTTTTGTCATATAAGAGAGAGAATTAGGAAGTAGAAGCACAGAGAGTGTTCGAAATCTCACAGAAATAGTGGAAAAAGGTGTAGGAATGGAGGAAGGTTTTGAATTAAGACCCTGGAATCGACAAGAGTTTTTTGAACAATGACTTGTAACTATTGTCAGACGTGATTCATATCTCTTTCAAGGACTGGGCCTTCACAGCATTAAGTTGCTGTGCTGTAACATAGCAATGCTTAGGATCAGCGTGAATAGGCCTCCAGCAGATAGGAAGCAGAAATTTTACAGTAGAGCTATGAAACGCAAGTAGTAAATGACAAGAAAATGAAGGTTTCTTTTTGAGTCAACAGAGAGGGGGGATTGTTGGGATTTATAAAATTAGAGGGTTTTGAGAAAGTGGTTAAAAAGGCCGGCCTCAGACACCAGACCTGTGAACATTGCTAATACAGCGAAAATTTTTCTAAGCAGTAGAGCAGACGTAAGAAATAGAACAATAAGCTCCTGTGGTCTGTCTATATAGGTTGCAACAAGGTTATTTAATGTATGTCTTTAGAAGGTTAGTATGAATGAGTCTCTGTGCTTTGTCTCTCATAAACGAGCCATTGTGTTAGAAAATAAGTCCCTATTGTGTTAACTACCATTACGTGTGTTTCATATGATTGGATAGAATTATTGTCAATATGTTTTGCTGTATGTGTGATTGGCTGAAACCTAGGCTGAGATGGCTTGTGCTACCCTGTAACGTGACGTTTCCTTGGCATTCCAGTTGAATCAGAGAGCTGTGAACATACTGTCTCCATTGTCCTAACAATGTACTGAGACTGATGTGTGAAATAAACAGCTCACGACACAGATTCTGATTGTCCGTCTCCGTTTGTGTTTGTAAATAGTCTGCCACGGCGAACCAAAGCATGGATTCAGGACTCTTCTGTTGTGGCAAGACCTTTGTGCGACTTCTTAACCCAGGGTAGTCCTGATGTTGTGGTCTGGACACCAGAAGAAGAACAAAGCTTTGGAGAAATGGAGGATGGGTTGGTTGGTGTCCCAGTCTTGGCTCTTCTGGACTCAGAGGGGAAATTTGAACTATATGATGTTAAACAGGATCATGCTAAAGGAATTTTGGTGCAAGAGCATGGGGGAACATGGCGGCCTGTGGCTTAATTTCTAAGCTGTTAGACCTGGTGGCCGGAGGCTGGCCCCATTGTCTGCAGAACTGTGCTGCCACAGCTCTGATGGTGGCTAAGGCTGGAGGGCTGACAAGGAGAGGGTATCTGACTGGTAAAGTTTCACATCAGATTAAAACTTTGTTGGCTGAAAGAGCCTCTGAGTGGATGACCAGCGCTCAGTTGTTGCAGTGTGAATCTTATTTGATGGAACAGGAAGATTTAGAATTTGGAAATGTAGAGGGGTTTAACCCAGCCTCCTGTTCAGACAGCCCTGGGGAGGGGGGCCAAGAGGAGACCCATGGCTGTGTTTGGGTGGTTGGCCTCCAGACCCAGTCTGAGGAGGATTTGAGGGATGCTCCCTAGCCTGAGGGAGAAAGTGTTGGTTGATGGATCTTCAGGGGTGATAGAGAGGAGAGATTTGCAGGACACGCTATCGTGAATGTAAAGCAATTAAAGGAAGGGAGGAGGTTACCACCCACCTAGTCAACGTAGACAGCAGAGCTGTGTGCACTTGTGAAAGCCTGTGAATTATACTGGGACGATACAGTGAATGTTTTTACTGATTCTAAATATGCACATGGGTGATACATGCATTTGGGAGGCCATGGGAAGAAGGAGTTTTATTGGCCTGCAGGGGAAGTATGTTAGCTCATGAGAGTTTGATCTCTCACCTGTTAGAAGGAGTGAACTTGCCAAAAAGGGTGGCAGCAGTACACATTGCGTGGGAAGCGGGGGGTGGGGGGGGTGGGGGTGGCACCAGACAGTGCTTGGAAGAGGCAATGGAAGACCGACTGGCTGATGGAGAAGCTTGGAAAGCTGCATTGTTACCAGGGATCTCTGAGATCATCTCCTTGCTCCCAGTGATTACCCTGCTGCCAGAGAATTTTTTCCATCAGAAGAACTTACCTATAAGGAGTAGAGCAGAGCAAAAAGGGGATAACTGGTTTACAAGGGATGGTAAGCAGTGTGACGTGGTTTGAGAGGAAGTAGGTTTTCTGGGATGTGCTGTGGTCACACCAATGGGGTTCAGATTTGAATATTGGCACCTGGTGTGGCCACTGGGGACATTGGGTACGCCTCTGAGAACACAGGGGTTAAAAAGCAGAGCACTCCCCTGGGAAGTTCTCTTGGGCTTCCGGCGGGAAGGATTTCGGATCTCTCCCCCATCCCAGCTGCTGCCAGCTGGGCGGGGGAGGGGGGAAGCCATGAGGCCGTGAGGTAGGCCAGGCCTTGGACAGAGATGGGAGGTAAGTCTGGCCCAAGGGCGGAAGAGTGGAAGAGCACAGAGAGGTAGCCCCCCCCCCCCCCACCGCGAGACAGAGAGAGAGAGATACACGGTGCCTGGGACTGTTACCTTGAAATTTGATACCTGTGGAGAAGTGGGGAGGTTTGCAGTGAAAAGTTGTCCAGCCGCTTGTGGGAGACTTTGGGCAGAGCCCGAGTTTTAACCCCTTTTTTGGACAATGAAAACTTTACAGAACATTAATCTTTCCTAGAAGAGAGACAGAGTGGAAGATGAAGAAGGAAATGGGCAAGTGTGATGAAGGTCTGGGCAAGTGAGAGATGTTGGAAGAATAGAGAAGAATCTTAGGTGGGAAGAGATGATGGAGTGGCTTGCTGGACTCTTCTTCTATAGCCATGGACAGAATCATGTTCCTTGTGACACAGAGACTGCATCCAGGGGGAGGCAATGCCTCAGAAGCAAGAGGGTTCAGTGTTGGTACCCCTTGGCCCCAGGGGGTGAAATTTGGGGGGGGACAGGTGTCCCAAAGTTGAGACTGCGCTCTTTTTGGAACAAGACAAAGCATCCTTAAAAGACAATCTTAGAAGCAGCTCTGGTCCATGTTCAGTGGTGAGAGCACTGGACATGAAAGGAAGAGGTCATGATGGCACAAGAAGGACTCCTCTTGATGAACTGAGAACTGATTGTCTGAAGGGTGAGGCTGGACCGAGAGTTGGTGATTTGGAGGATAGATGTATTGGAAATTTGGTGGGGGGAGGAGGAAATGTATTTGTAAGGTTTTTATTTTCCCTGTGTATGTTTCTTTTTACTTGTAGTGTAGTTAATAAAGTTTTCTTTTCTTTATTTCTAAGTGGAGGCCTGCTTTGCTTATTCCTGGTCACATCTCACAGATGCAGAAACCAGGGAGAAGGTATTTTCATGGGGGCACTGACATTACGCCAGCGTCAAACCATGACACAGTGGATGCCAAAAGTTCTGGCCTTATTGTTGTAAAACAACTTCATGAAGGGAGTGACTGGGGCTCCCGAGAACTGGCAGAAGCCTTCCTCAAAACATATGCCGCTGAGGGTCCTTTTGGCAAAGCAGGCTTTGGTTGCTTGATTTGTACTAAAACCAATAACAGAGTTACAAAGAAACTTGCCGGGGTGGGGGGGGGGGAGGGGTTGGGAGGCCTTGGGTTATACATCCCTTCCAGAGATGCCAGGTGGATTTTACTGAAATGCCCAGAATGGTAAGATTTGAATAGCATGTCAGTTAACAAGGTGTCCAGAAGCATTTCAGCCATTTCAGCAACTACAGGATCTGTTATTAAGGTATTTTTGGAACAAATAATTCCAAGATATAGGATTGTGGAAGCAATAAACTCTGATAGAGAATCTCAATTTACAGGAAAAATTCTTCAAGGATTTATGACTGCTTTAGGGATACAATGGAACCTCCATACCCCTGGCACCCCCAGATTTTGGGCCAGGTTGAAAGGGTGAATGCAACAATAAAGAAACACCGCCTGAAGCTGGTGATAGAAACTAATGCCATGAGTACTGCTCTTGCTACTGGCTTTGGAAAGAATAAGGGCCAGGGGAGATATTCAATTATCTTCCTTTGAATTGATGTTTGGCATTTCTTATCCTTGTAATTCTCAACTGTGATAAATGAATATGATTTGTGTTAACAATTGTAACCATATTGATATTTTAGAAAATGTTTGTTAAAAAGTAATAGAGGAAAAGCATATATAATTAGTATCACAAACCAGATGTTTTCAGATGTTCATGAGAAAATAGGATGCAACATGTAGTTTGAGATAAGTTGCATCCCAAAATGGAATAGGCCTCAGGATAATTAGAGAATTGGCCTTGAAATGGACAAAATTGAAATTATTCCAGATATTTATGATAAGGTTTATTTTTGGAATGGGGCATATGTGCAACCTGTGTGGTTGTTCAAAGGACAGTGTCGATGAGGAGAAGCCTTCGTCAGATGCAATCACCAAAGAGCCAGAAGCTCCCTTAGAAATAAGCGGAGCATGCGCTATGTAGTACAATGACGTTGATTTCAAGAATCAAAAATAGGAGGAGATTTAACATTCGAATAGAAGGAGTTTTGGACAACTTTCTTTTGCTTCTTGCTAAACACTCTGCAGACCTCCCTGCCTCTTCTAGAAAAAGATCGGGGATGTTTTCTGTACTGGCACAGTTTCTCCTTGCCAGGCATAGTGGAAAAGCTTTTTGCTAAGATGTAGGTGACATGAGACACTAAAAACAAAGCTACGGAGCTCTCTGAAGCTTAGCGCCGGTCCTGGGCGTCTTTCGGCAGAAGCCGTGCTCCGGAGCACACCGCAACCGGCACAATGCTCTTCACGCGAAGAAGCCACTTCTTCGCCTCCAGGAGACGGAGAGAACGGCAGCTTCCGAAAGGCGAAGAACGAAGACGCACAACATTCTGAATGTTATCTTTTATTGTGTACTTTTATCTACTGCTCTGCTTATATCTACTAGAACCAATTTCATGTTGAAAGAACGTATTGTCACGATCCGCTCATAAAAACAATGGCTCCTGATGGTTCATTAACTGATCTCGGAGTGCAAAACACAACACGGAATGGGGATTGCAGTATCCATCCAAACAAATGCACCTTTATAGAATGACCATGGCAAATGCCTTAAAGGAATTAGTGACAGGAAAAAAATATAAAAGAGAGGGAGAAAGAGAGAGGGAGTATAGCTACCAAACTTAGAAGGACAGAGTCCTGGTAGTCCAGCCAATGGAGTTTGCCTAGTTACATCGGGAAGATCTCCAATCCTGGTTGACTCAAGGTTCTATTATCGTCCGTTGTTGAGGGGGAAACGGAACAGATACAATCAAAAGAAGTCTATTGAAATGGCTGAGAGTGAACAGATACAATCAAGAAGAAGTCTTTTGAAATGGGTGAGGGGAGAAAAGGTATTGAAGACAGGTACATACAGTCCATGTTCTCAGCAGGATAAGTCAATATCAGCAGTGAGTGGGACCCACTGTTTCAGGACTGCTTTCTATGGGAAACCAGTCTAGGTCCAGTGAACACATCTGCAGGCAACACTTAGCAGGCATCCTGCTTCAGTCAGACCAACACCCCTGGATCAGAATTACGGGCATCTTTGTCTCAGTCCTTGGCAGGAGGGCTTCAATCTCCATCCCTCAGGGTGGTAGTGAAGCAGATTGTCGATTTTCGGCTGTTTGGATGGCCTGGAAAGGCCCGGGGTGGCCTTGGGGCAGCCCGCGTTTCAAAGGACAAGAAGAGGCTTCAGATCTTTTCTCGGTGTTTATTAATTGTTTATCTAAAAGATTTTCTCTCGGCCCAACAGAGGTCTGCTCAGCAGCCAGCCATGAGCAC